>NC_091980.1:172584979-172835089 GCF_044704955.1 Pristiophorus japonicus | reverse complement strand
TGTACGTGCTCCGTGTTCACCTGTACCCGCTCCGTTTTACCCTGTAACCGCTCCGTTTTACCCTGTACCCGCTCCGTGTTACCCCGTATCCGCTCCGTGCTCGCCTGTACCCTTTCCGTGTTTGCCCTATCCACTTCGTGTTCCCGCTCCCTGTTCCACTGTGTGCGCTCATTGTTCCACTGTACCCGCTTCCTGTACACCTGTACCCGCTCCCTGTTCCCCTGTACATGCTCCGTATTCCCCTATACCCGCTCCCTGTTCTGATGCACCCGCTCCCTGTTCCCCTGTACCCGCTCCCTGTTCCCCTGTTCCCGCTCCGTGTTCCCCTCTACATGCTCTGTGTTCCCCTGCACCCGCTGCCTGTTCCCCTGTACCCATTCCGTGTTCCCCTGTACCCGTTCCCTGTTCCGCTGTACCCGCACCCTATTCTCCAGTAACCGCTCCGTGTTCCCCTGTACCCGCTCCCTATTCCCCTGTTCCCACTCCATGTTCCCCTGTTTCCGCTCCATGTTCCCCTGTACCAGCTCCCTGTTCCC
The DNA here is from genome assembly GCF_044704955.1 of Pristiophorus japonicus. Lineage (NCBI taxonomy): Eukaryota > Metazoa > Chordata > Chondrichthyes > Pristiophoridae > Pristiophorus > Pristiophorus japonicus. The sequence goes on along the minus strand of NC_091980.1, from coordinate 172,834,553 downwards.
CCATGTCCCCTCCGTGTTACGCTGTACATGCTCCGTGTTCCCCTGTACGTGCTCTGTGTTCCCCTGTACCCGCTCCCTGTTCCCCTGTACCCGCTCCATGTTCCCTTGTACCAGGTCCCTGTTCCCCTGTACCAGCTCCCTGTACCCCCATGTCCCCTCCGTGTTACTCTGTACCCGCTCCGTGTTAGCCTGTACCCGCTCCGTGTTCCCCTGTTCCCGCTCCTTGCTCCCATGTTCCCACTCCGTGTTCCTCAGTTCCGTGTTCCCCAGTCCTGTGTTCCCCAGTTCCCTGTTCCTCCTGCTTCGTGTTCCCCTGTACACGCTCCCTATACACATTTACATGCTCCCTGTTGCCAGTACATGCTGCTTGTTCGCCTGTTCCATGTTCCCCGCTCCGTGTTCCCCTGCACCCCGCTCCGTGTTCCCCTGTACCCGCTGCCTGTTCTCCTGTACCCGCTCCCTGTTCCCCTGAACATGCTCCGTATTCCCCTGTACCCGCTCCCTGCTCCCCTGTACCCGCTCCCTGTTCCCCTGTACCCGCTTCCTGTTCCCCTGTTCCCGCACCGTGTTCCCCTCCACCTGCTCCGTGTTCCCCTGTACCCGCTACCTGTTCCCTTCTACCCATTCCGTGTTCCCCTGTACCCGCTCCCTGTTTCTCCGTACCCGCTCCCTGTTTGCCTGTACCCGCTCCCTGTTCCCCTGTACGTGCTCCGTGTTCACCTGTACCCGCTCCGTTTTACCCTGTAACCGCTCCGTTTTACCCTGTACCCGCTCCGTGTTACCCCGTATCCGCTCCGTGCTCGCCTGTACCCGTTCCGTGTTTGCCCTATCCACTTCGTGTTCCCGCTCCCTGTTCCACTGTGTGCGCTCATTGTTCCACTGTACCCGCTTCCTGTACACCTGTACCCGCTCCCTGTTCCCCTGTACATGCTCCGTATTCCCCTATACCCGCTCCCTGTTCCGATGCACCCGCTCCCTGTTCCCCTGTACCCGCTCCCTGTTCCCCTGTTCCCGCTCCGTGTTCCCCTCTACATGCTCTGTGTTCCCCTGCACCCGCTGCCTGTTCCCCTGTACCCATTCCGTGTTCCCCTGTACCCGTTCCCTGTTCCACTGTACCCGCACCCTATTCTCCAGTAACCGCTCCGTGTTCCCCTGTACCCGCTCCCTATTCCCCTGTTCCCACTCCATGTTCCCCTGTTTCCGCTCCATGTTCCCCTGTACCAGCTCCCTGTTCCCCCATGTCCCCTCCGTGTTACGCTGTACATGCTCCGTGTTCCCCTGTGCGTGCTCTGTGTTCCCCTGTACCCGCTCCCTGTTCCCCTGTACCCGCTCCATGTTCCCTTGTACCAGGTCCCTGTTCCCCTGTACCAGCTCCCTGTACCCCCATGTCCCCTCCGTGTTACTCTGTACCCGCTCCGTGTTAGCCTGTACCCGCTCCTTGTTCCCTTGTTCCCGCTCCTTGCTCCCGTGTTCCCGCTCCGTGTTCCTCAGTTCCGTGTTCCCCAGTCCTGTGTTCCCCAGTTCCCTGTTCCTCCTGCTCCGTGTTCCCCTGTACACGCTCCCTATACACATTTACACGCATCCTGTTGCCAGTACATGCTGCTTGTTCACCTGTTCCCTGTTCCCCGCTCCCTGTTCCGATGCACCCGCTCCTTGTTCCCCTCTACCTGCTCCGTGTTCCCCTGTACCCGCTGCCTGTTCCCTTCTACCCGTTCCGTGTTCCCCTGTACCCGCTCCCTGTTTCTCCGTACCCGCTCCCTGTTTGCCTGTACCCGCTCCCTGTTCCCCTGTACGTGCTCCGTGTTCACCTGTACCCGCTCCGTCTTATTCTGTAACCGCTCCGTTTTACCCTGTACCCGCTCCGTGTTACCCCGTATCCGCTCCGTGCTCGCCTGTACCCATTCCGTGTTTGCCCCTATCCGCTTCGTGTTCCCGCTCCCTGTTCCACTGTGTGCGCTCATTGTTCCACTGTACCCGCTTCCTGTTCACCTGTACGCGCTCCCTGTTCCCCTGCACATGCTCCGTATTCCCCTATACCCGCTCCCTGTTCCGATGCACCCGCTCCCTGTTCCCCTGTACCCGCTCCCTGTTCCCCTGTACGTGCTCTGTGTTCCCCTGTACGTGCTCCGTGTTCCCCTTTACGTGCTCCGTGTTCCCCTGTACTCGCTCCGTGTTCCCCTGTACGTGCTCCGTGTTCCCCTGTACCCGCTCCGTGTTCCCCTGTACTCGCTCCGTGTTCCCCAGTACTCGCTCCGTGTTCCCCAGTACTCGCTCCGTGTTCCCCTGTACATGATCCGTATTCCCCTGTACCTGCTCCCTGTTCCCCTGTTCCCGCTCCATGTTCCCTTGTAGCAGCTCCCTGTTCCCCTGTACTAGCTCCGTGTTCCCCCATGTCCAATCCGTGTTACCCCGTACCCGCTCCCTGTTCCACTGTGCGTGCTCCGTGTTCCCCTGTACCCGCTCCCTGTTCCCCTGTACGTGCTCTGTGTTCCCCTGTACGTTCTCCGTGTTCCCCTGTACGTTCTCCGTGTTCCCCTGTACATGTTCCGTGTTCCCCTGTACCCGCTCCGTGTTCCCCTGTACTTGCTGTGTGTTCCCCTGTACATGCTCCGTGTTCCCCTGTACCCGCTCCGTGTTCCCCTGTACCCGCTCCGTGTTCCCCTGTACCCGCTCCGTGTTCCCCTGTACCCGCTCCCTGTTCCCCTGTACCCGCTCCACGTTCCCTTGTACCAGGTCCCTGTTCCCCTGTAGAGCTCCCTGTTCCCCCATGTCCCCTCCGTGTTACCCTGTACATGTTCTGTGTTCCCCTGTTCCCGCTCCGTGTTCCCCTGTTCCCGCTCCGTGTTCCCCTGTTCCCGCTCCGTGTTCCCCTGTTCCCACTCCATGTTCCCCTGTACGTGCTCCGTGTTCCCCTGTACCCGCTCCGTGTTCCCCTGTACTCGCTCCGTCCTCCCCAGTACCCGCTCTGTGTTCCCCTGTACCCGCTTCCTGTTCCCCTATACAGGCTCCGTGTGCCCGTTCCGTGTTACCCTATACCCGCTCCCTGTTCCCCTGTACATGCTCCGTGTTCCCCCGTTCCCGCTCCCTGTTCCCCTCTACCCGCTCCATGTTCCCTTGTCCCAGCTCCCTGTTCCCCTGTACTAGCTCCGTGTTCCCCCATGTCCACTCCGTGTTATCCTGTACCCGCTCCCTGTTCCACTGTACGTGCTCCCTGTTCCCCTGTACGTGCTCTGTGTTCCCCTGTACCCGCTCCGTGTTCCCCTGTACTCGCTCCGTGTTCCCCTGTACGTGCTCCGTGTTCCCCAGTACCCGCTCCGTGTTCCCCTGTACATGATCCGTATTCCCCTGTACCTGCTCCCTGTTCCCCTGTTCCCGCTCCATGTTCCCTTGTACCAGCTCCCTGTTCCCCTGTACTAGCTCCGTGTTCCCCCATGTCCAATCCGTGTTACCCCGTACCCGCTCCCTGTTCCACTGTACGTGCTCCGTGTTCCCCTGTACGTGCTCCGTGTTCCCCTGTACCCGCTCCCTGTTCCCCTGTACGTGCTCCGTGTTCCCCTGTACGTTCTCCGTGTTCCCCTATACGTTCTCCGTGTTCCCCTGTACGTTCTCCGTGTTCCCCTGTACATGCTCCGTGTTCCCCTGTACCCGCTGCCTGTTCCCTTCTACCCATTCCGTGTTCCCCTGTACCCGCTCCCTGTTTCTCCGTACCCGCTCCCTGTTTGCCTGTACCCGCTCCCTGTTCCCCTGTACGTGCTCCGTGTTCACCTGTACCCGCTCCGTTTTACCCTGTAACCGCTCCGTTTTACCCTGTACCTGCTCCGTGTTACCCCGTATCCGCTCCGTGCTCGCCTGTACCCGTTCCGTGTTTGCCCTATCCACTTCGTGTTCCCGCTCCCTGTTCCACTGTGTGCGCTCATTGTTCCACTGTACCCGCTTCCTGTACACCTGTACCCGCTCCCTGTTCCCCTGTACATGCTCCGTATTCCCCTATACCCGCTCCCTGTTCCGATGCACCCGCTCCCTGTTCCCCTGTTCCCGCTCCGTGTTCCCCTTTACATGCTCTGTGTTCCCCTGCACCCGCTGCCTGTTCCCCTGTACCCATTCCGTGTTCCCCTGTACCCGTTCCCTGTTCCGCTGTACCCGCACCCTATTCTCCAGTAACCGCTCCGTGTTCCCCTGTACCCGCTCCCTATTCCCCTGTTCCCACTCCATGTTCCCCTGTTTCCGCTCCATGTTCCCCTGTACCAGCTCCCTGTTCCCCCATGTCCCCTCCGTGTTACGCTGTACATGCTCCGTGTTCCCCTGTACGTGCTCTGTGTTCCCCTGTACCCGCTCCCTGTTCCCCTGTACCCGCTCCATGTTCCCTTGTACCAGGTCCCTGTTCCCCTGTACCAGCTCCCTGTACCCCCATGTCCCCTCCGTGTTACTCTGTACCCGCTCCGTGTTAGCCTGTACCCGCTCCGTGTTCCCCTGTTCCCGCTCCTTGCTCCCGTGTTCCCGCTCCGTGTTCCTCAGTTCCGTGTTCCCCAGTCCTGTGTTCCCCAGTTCCCTGTTCCTCCTGCTCCGTGTTCCCCTGTACACGCTCCCTATACACATTTACACGCATCCTGTTGCCAGTACATGCTGCTTGTTCACCTGTTCCCTGTTCCCCGCTCCCTGTTCCGATGCACCCGCTCCTTGTTCCCCTCTACCTGCTCCGTGTTCCCCTGTACCCGCTGCCTGTTCCCTTCTACCCGTTCCGTGTTCCCCTGTACCCGCTCCCTGTATCTCCGTACCCGCTCCCTGTTTGCCTGTACCCGCTCCCTGTTCCCCTGTACGTGCTCCGTGTTCACCTGTACCCGCTCCGTCTTATTCTGTAACCGCTCCGTTTTACCCTGTACCCGCTCCGTGTTACCCCGTATCCGCTCCGTGCTCGCCTGTACCCATTCCGTGTTTGCCCCTATCCGCTTCGTGTTCCCGCTCCCTGTTCCACTGTGTGCGCTCATTGTTCCACTGTACCCGCTTCCTGTTCACCTGTACGCGCTCCCTGTTCCCCTGCACATGCTCCGTATTCCCCTATACCCGCTCCCTGTTCCGATGCACCCGCTCCCTGTTCCCCTGTACCCGCTCCCTGTTCCCCTGTACGTGCTCTGTGTTCCCCTGTACGTGCTCCGTGTTCCCCTTTACGTGCTCCGTGTTCCCCAGTACTCGCTCCGTGTTCCCCAGTACTCGCTCCGTGTTCCCCTGTACATGATCCGTATTCCCCTGTACCTGCTCCCTGTTCCCCTGTTCCCGCTCCATGTTCCCTTGTAGCAGCTCCCTGTTCCCCTGTACTAGCTCCGTGTTCCCCCATGTCCAATCCGTGTTACCCCGTACCCGCTCCCTGTTCCACTGTGCGTGCTCCGTGTTCCCCTGTACCCGCTCCCTGTTCCCCTGTACGTGCTCTGTGTTCCCCTGTACGTTCTCCGTGTTCCCCTGTACGTTCTCCGTGTTCTCCTGTACATGCTCCGTGTTCCCCTGTACCCGCTCCGTGTTCCCCTGTACTTGCTGTGTGTTCCCCTGTACATGCTCCGTGTTCCCCTGTACCCGCTCCGTGTTCCCCTGTACCCGCTCCGTGTTCCCCTGTACCCGCTCCCTGTTCCCCTGTACCCGCTCCACGTTCCCTTGTACCAGGTCTCTGTTCCCCTGTAGAGCTCCCTGTTCCCCCATGTCCCCTCCGTGTTACCCTGTACATGTTCTGTGTTCCCCTGTTCCCGCTCCGTGTTCCCCTGTTCCCGCTCCGTGTTCCCCTGTTCCCACTCCATGTTCCCCTGTACGTGCTCCGTGTTCCCCTGTACCCGCTCCGTGTTCCCCTGTACTCGCTCCGTCCTCCCCAGTACCCGCTCCGTGTTCCCCTGTACCCGCTTCCTGTTCCCCTCTACAGGCTCCGTGTGCCCGTTCCGTGTTACCCTATACCCGCTCCCTGTTCCCCTGTACATGCTCCGTGTTCCCCCGTTCCCGCTCCCTGTTCCCCTCTACCCGCTCCATGTTCCCTTGTCCCAGCTCCCTGTTCCCCTGTACTAGCTCTGTGTTCCCCCATGTCCACTCCGTGTTACCCTGTACCCGCTCCCTGTTCCACTGTACGTGCTCCCTGTTCCCCTGTACGTGCTCTGTGTTCCCCTGTACCCGCTCCGTGTTCCCCTGTACTCGCTCCGTGTTCCCCTGTACGTGCTCCGTGTTCCCCAGTACCCGCTCTGTGTTCCCCTGTACATGATCCGTATTTCCCTGTACCTGCTCCCTGTTCCCCTGTTCCCGCTCCATGTTCCCTTGTACCAGCTCCCTGTTCCCCTGTACTAGCTCCGTGTTCCCCCATGTCCAATCCGTGTTACCCCGTACCCGCTCCCTGTTCCACTGTACGTGCTCCGTGTTCCCCTGTACGTGCTCCGTGTTCCCCTGTACCCGCTCCCTGTTCCCCTGTACGTGCTCCGTGTTCCCCTGTACGTTCTCCGTGTTCCCCTATACGTTCTCCGTGTTCCCCTGTACGTTCTCCGTGTTCCCCTGTACATGCTCCGTGTTCCCCTGTATTCGCTCCGTGTTCCCCTGTACTCGCTGTGTGTTCCCCTGTAAGTGCTTCGTGTTCCCCTGTACCCGCTCCGTGTTCCCCTCTACCCGCTCCGTGTTCCCTGAACCCGCTTCCTGTTCCCCTGTTCCTGCTCCATGTTCCCCTGTTCCCGCTCCGTGTTCCCCTGTGCCCACTCCGTGTTCCCCTGTACCCGCTGCCTGTTCCACTGTACCCGCTGCCTGTTCCACTGTACCCCCTGCCTGTTCTCCTGTACCAGCTCCCTGTTCCCCAGTAAACGCTCCGTGTTACCCTGTACCCGCTCCGTGTTCCCCTGTTCCCGCTCTGTGTTCCCCTGTCCCCGCTCCGTGTTCCCCTGTCCCCGCTCCGTGTACCCCTGTACCCGCTCCGTGTTCCCCTGTACCCGCTCTGTGTTCCCCTGTACCCGCTCCATGTTCCCTTGTACCAGGTCCCTGTTCCCTTGTACCAGGTCCCTGTTCCCCTGTAGAGCTCCCTGTTCCCCCATGTCCCCTCCGTGTTACCCTGTACATGTTCCGTGTTCCCCTGTACGTGCTCCGTGTTCCCCTGTACCCGCTCCGTGTTCCCCTGTTCCCGCTCTGTGTTCCCCTGTTCCCACTCCGTGTTCCCCTGTACGTGCTCCGTGTTCCCCTGTACCCGCTGTGTGTTCCCCTGTACTCGCTCCGTCCTCCCCAGTACCCGCTCCGTGTTCCCCTGTACCCACTCCCTGTTCCCCTATACAGGCTCCGCGTGCCCGTTCCGTGTTACCCTATACCCGCTCCCTGTTCCTCTGTACATGCTCCGTGTTCCCCCGTTCCCGCTCCCTGTTCCCCTCTACCCGCTCCGTGTTCCCCTGTACCCGCTCCGTGTTCCCCTGTACCAGTTTCCTGTTCCCCTGTACCCGCTCCCTGTTCCCCTGTACCCGCTCCATGTTCCCTTGTCCCAGCTCCCTGTTCCCCTGTACTAGCTCCGTGTTCCCCCATGTCCACTCCGTGTTACCCTGTACCCATCCCTGTTCCACTGTACGTGCTCTGTGTTCCCCTGTACGTGCTCCGTGTTCCCCTGTACCCGCTCCCTGTCCCCCTGTACGTGCTCTGTGTTCCCCTGTACGTGCTCCGTGTTCCCCTGTACCCGCTCCGTGTTCCCCTGTACCCGCTCCGTGTTCCCCTGTACTCGCTCCGTGTTCCCCTGTACGTGCTCCGTGTTCCCCTGTACCCGCTCCGTGTTCCCCTGTACTCGCTCCGTGTTCCCCAGTACTCGCTCCGTGTTCCCCTGTACTCGCTCCGTGTTCCCCTGTACATGATCCGTATTCCCCTGTACCTGCTGCCTGTTCCCCTGTACCCGCTCCATGTTCCCTTGTACCAGCTCCCTGTTCCCCTGTACTAGCTCCGTGTTCCCCCATGTCCACTCCGTGTTACCCCGTACCCGCTCCCTGTTCCACTGTACGTGCTCTGTGTTCCCCTGTACCCGCTCCCTGTTCCCCTGTACGTGCTCTGTGTTCCCCTGTACGTGCTCCGTGTTCCCCTGTACGTGCTCCGTGTTCCCCTGTACGTGCTCCGTGTTCCCCTGTACCCGCTCCATGTTCCCCTGTACTCGCTCCGTGTTCCCCTGTACGTGCTCCGTGTTCCCCTGTACCCGCTCCGTGTTCCCGTGTACTCGCTCCGTGTTCCCCAGTACTCGCTCCGTGTTCCCCTGTACATGTTCCGTATTCACCTGTACCCGCTCCCTGTACCCCTGTATACGCTCCCTGTTCCCCTGTACCCGCTCCGTGTTACTGTGTACCCGCTCCGTGTTAGCCTGTACCCGCTCCGTGTTCCCCTGTTCCCGCTCCTTGCTCCCATGTTCCCACTCCGTGTTCCTCAGTTCCGTGTTCTCCAGTCCTGTGTTCCCCAGTTCCCTGTTCCTCCTGCTCCGTGTTCCCCTGCACACGCTCCCTATACACATTTACACGCTCCCTGTTGCCAGTACATGCTGCTTGTTCGCCTGTTCCATGTTCCCCGCTCCGTGTTCCCCTGCACCCCGCTCCGTGTTCCCCTGTACCCGCTGCCTGTTCTCCTGTACCCGCTCCCTGTTCCCCTGAACATGCTCCGTATTCCCCTGTACCCGCTCCCTGTTCCCCTGTACCCGCTCCCTGTTCCCCTGTACCCGCTTCCTGTTCCCCTGTTCCCGCACCGTGTTCCCCTCCACCTGCTCCGTGTTCCCCTGTACCCGCTGCCTGTTCCCTTCTACCCATTCCCTGTTTCTCCGTACCCGCTCCCTGTTTCTCCGTACCCGCTCCCTGTTTGCCTGTACCCGCTCCCTGTTCCCCTGTACGTGCTCCGTGTTCACCTGTACCCGCTCCGTTTTACCCTGTAACCGCTCCATTTTACCCTGTACCCGCTCCGTGTTACCCCGTATCCGCTCCGTGCTCGCCTGTACCCGTTCCGTGTTTGCCCTCTCCACTTCGTGTTCCCGCTCCCTGTTCCACTGTGTGCGCTCATTGTTCCACTGTACCCGCTACCTATACACCTGCACCCGCTCCCTGTTCCCCTGTACATGCTCCGTATTCCCCTATACCCGCTCCCTGTTCCGATGCACCCGCTCCCTGTTCCCCTGTACCCGCTCCCTGTTCCCCTGTTCCCGCTCCGTGTTCCCCTCTACATGCTCTGTGTTCCCCTGCACCCGCTGCCTGTTCCCCTGTACCCGTTCCGTGTTCCCCTGTACCCGTTCCCTGTTCCGCTGTACCCGCACCCTATTCTCCAGTAACCGCTCCGTGTTCCCCTGTAACCGCTCCGTGTTCCCCTGTACCCGCTCCCTATTCCCCTGTACCAGCTCCCTGTTCCCCCATGTCCCCTCCGTGTTACGCTGTACATGCTCCGTGTTCCCCTGTACGTGCTCCGTGTTCCCCTGTACCCGCTCCGTGTTCCCCTATGCCCCCCACCCGCTGTTTTTCTCTGTACCCACCGCGTGTTCCCCTGTATATGCTCCCTGTTCTCCTGTACCCGCTCCATGTTCCCTTGTACCAGGTCCCTGTTCCCCTGTACCAGCTCCCTGTACCCCCATGTCCCCTCCGTGTTACTCTGTACCCGCTCCGTGTTAGCCTGTACCCGCTCCGTGTTCCCCTGTTCCCGCTCCTTGCTCCCGTGTTCCCGCTCCGTGTTCCTCAGTTCTGTGTTCCCCAGTCCTGTGTTCCCCAGTTCCCTGTTCCTCCTGCTCCGTGTTCCCCTGTACACGCTCCCTATACACATTTACACGCACCCTGTTGCCAGTACATGCTGCTTGTTCGCCTGTTCCATGTTCCCCGCTCCCTGTTCCGATGCACCCGCTCCTTGTTCCCCTGTACCCGCTCCCTGTTCCCCTGTTCCCGCTCCGTGTTCCCCTCTACATGCTCTGTGTTCCCCTGTACCCGCTGCCTGTTCCCCTGTACCCGTTCCGTGTTCCCCTGTACCCGTTCCCTGTTCCGCTGTACCCGCACCCTATTCTCCAGTAACCGCTCCGTGTTCCCCTGTACCCGCTCCCTATTCCCCTGTTCCCACTCCGTGTTCCCCTGTTTCCGCTCCATGTTCCCCTGTACCCGTTCCCTGTTCTCCTGTACACGCTCCCTGTTCCCCTCTACCCGCTCCGTGTTCCCCTGAACCCGCTTCCTGTTCCCCTGTACCAGCTCCCTGTTCCCCAGTAATAGCTCCGTGTTACCCTGTACCCGCTCCGTGTTCCCTTGTACCAGGTCCCTGTTCCCCTGTACCAGCTCCCTGTTCCCCCATGTCCCCTCCGTGTTACCCTGTACATGCTCCGTGTTCCCCTGTACGTGCTCCGTGTTCCCCTGTACCTGCTCCGTGTTCCCCTGTACCTGCTCCGTGTTCCCCTGTACCCGCTCCCTGTTCCCCTATACCCCCCACCCGCCGTTTTTCTCTGTACCCACGCGTGTTCCCCTGTATACGCTCCCTGTTCCCCTGTACCCGCTCCATGTTCCCTTGTACCAGGTCCCTGTTCCCCTGTACCAGCTCCCTGTACCCCCATGTCCCCTCCGTGTTACCCTGCACATGCTCCGTGTTCCCCTGTACGTGCTCCGTGTTCCCCTGTACATGCTCCGTGTTACCCTGTACGTGCTCCGTGTTCCCATGTACCTGCTCCGTGTTCCCCTGTACTCGCTCCGTGCTCCCCAGTACCCGCTCCTTGTTCCCCTGTACCCGCTCCCTGTTCCCCTGTACGTGCTCCGTATTCTCCTGTACGTGCTCCGTGTTACCCTATACCCGTACTCGTTCTGTGCTCCCGTGTGCCCGTTCCGTGTTACCCTATACCCGCTCCCTGTTCCCCTGTACATGCTCCGCGTGCCCGTTCCGTGTTACCTATACCCGCTCCCTGTTCCTCTGTACATGCTCCGTGTTCCCCCGTTCCCGCTCCCTGTTCCCCTCTACCGGCTCCGTGTTCCCCTGTACCCGCTCCGTGTTCCCCTGTACATGATCCGTATTCCCCTGTACCAGTTTCCTGTTCCCCTGTACCCGCTCCATGTTCCCCTGTACCCGCTCCATGTTCCCTTGTCCCAGCTCCCTGTTCCCCTGTACTAGCTCCGTGTTCCCCCATGTCCACTCCGTGTTACCCTGTGTCCACTCCGTGTTACCCTGTACCCGCTCCCTGTTCCACTGTACGTGCTCCGTGTTCCCCTGTACGTGCTCCGTGTTCCCCTGTACCCGCTCCCTGTTCCCCTGTACGTGCTCTGTGTTCCCCTGTACGTGCTCCGTGTTCCCCTTTACGTGCTCCGTGTTCCCCTTTACGTGCTCCGTGTTCCCCTGTACCCGCTCCGTGTTCCCCTGTACTCGTTCCGTGTTCCCCTGTACTCGTTCCGTGTTCCCCTGTACGTGCTCCGTGTTCCCCTGTACCTGCTCCGTGTTCCCCTGTACCTGCTCCGTGTTCCCCTGTACTCGCTCCGTGTTCCCCTGTACATGATTCGTATTCCCCTGTACCTGCTCCCTGTTCCCCTGTACCCGCTCCATGTTCCCTTGTACCAGCTCCCTGTTCCCCTGTACTAGCTCCGTGTTCCCCCATGTCCACTCCGTGTTACCCCGTACCCGCTCCCTGTTCCACTGTACGTGCTCCGTGTTCCCCTGTACGTGCTCCGTGTTCCCCTGTACCCGCTCCCTGTTCCCCTGTACGTGCTCCGTGTTCCCCTGTACCCGCTCCGTTTTCCCCTGTACTCGCTCCGTGTTCTCCGTGTTCCCCTGTACGTGCTCCGTGTTCCCCTGTACCCGCTCCGTGTTCCCCTGTACCCGCTCCGTGTTCCCCTGTACTCGCTCCGTGTTCCCCAGTACTCGCTCCGTGTTCCCCTGTACATGTTCCGCATTCCCCTGTACCCGCTCCCTGTTCCCCTGTATACGCTCCCTGTTCCCCTGTACCCGCTCCGTGTTACTGTGTACCCGCTCCGTGTTAGCCTGTACCCGCTCCGTGTTCCCCTGTTCCCGCTCCTTGCTCCCGTGTTCCCGTTCCGTGTTCCTCAGTTCCGTGTTCCCCAGTCCTGTGTTCCCCAGTTCCCTGTTCCTCCTGCTCCGTGTTCCCCTGTACACGTTCCCTATACACATTTACACGCTCCCTGTTGCCAGTACATGCTGCTTGTTCGCCTGTTCCATGTTCCCCGCTCCGTGTTCCCCTGCACTCCGCTCCGTGTTCCCCTGTACCCGCTGCCTGTTCTCCTGTACCCGCTCCCTGTACCCCTGTTCCCGCACCGTGTTCCCCTCTACCTGCTCCGTGTTCCCCTGTACCCGCTGCCTGTCCCCTTCTACCCATTCCGTGTTCCCCTGTACCCGCTCCGTTTCTCCGTACCCGCTCCCTGTTTGCCTGTACCCGCTCCCTGTTCCCCTGTACGTGCTCCGTGTTCACCTGTACCCACTCCGTTTTACCCTGTAACCGCTCCATTTTACCCTGTACCCTCTCCGTGTTACCCCGTATCCGCTCCGTGCTCGCCTGTACCCGTTCCGTGTTTGCCCCTATCCGCTTCGTGTTCCCGCTCCCTGTACCACTGTGTGCGCTCATTGTTCCACTGTACCCGCTTCCTGTTCACCTGTACCCGCTCCCTGTTCCCCTGTACATGCTCCGTATTCCCCTATACCCGCTACCTGTTCCGATGCACCCGCTCCCTGTTCCCCTGTACCCGCTCCCTGTTCCCCTGTTCCCGCTCCATGTTCCCCTCTACATGCTCTGTGTTCCCCTGTACCCGCTGCCTGTTCCCTTGTACCCGTTCCGTGTTCCCCTGTACCCGTTCCCTGTTCCGCTGTACCCGCACCCTATTCTCCAGTAACCGCTCCGTGTTCCCCTGTACCCGCTCCCTGTTCCCCTGTCCCCACTCTGTGTTCCCCTGTTTCCTCTCCATGTTCCCCTGTTCCTGCTCCGTGTTCCCCTGTACCCGTTCCCTGTTCTCCTGTACACGCTCCCTGTTCCCCTCTACCCGCTCCGTGTTCCCCTGAACCCGCTTCCTGTTCCCCTGTTCCTGCTCCATGTTCCCCTGTTCCCGCTCCGTGTTCCCCTGTACCCACTCCGTGTTCCCCTGTACCCGCTGCCTGTTCCACTGTACCCCCTGCCTGTTCCCCTGTACCAGCTCCCTGTTCCCCAGTAAACGCTCCGTGTTCCCCTGTTCCCGCTCTGTGTTCCCCTGTTCCCGCTCTGTGTTCCCCTGTTCCCGCTCCGTGTACCCCTGTACCCGCTCCGTGTTCCCCTGTACCCGCTCCCTGTTCCCCTGTACCCGCTCCATGTTCCCTTGTACCAGGTCCCTGTTCCCCTGTACCAGCTCCCTGTTCCCCCATGTCACCTCCGTGTTCCCCTGTACGTGCTCCGTGTTCCCCTGTACCCGCTCCGTCTTCCCCTGTACTCGCTCCGTATTACCCTGTACTCGCCCCGTGTTCCCCTGTACCCGCTCCGTGTTACCCTGTACCCGCTCCCTGTTCCCGTGCACGTGCTCCGTGTTACCCTATACCCGTGCTCGTTCCGTGCTCCCGCGTGCCCGTTCCGTGTTACCCTATACCCGCTCCCTGTTCCTCTGTACATGCTCCGTGTTCCCCTGTTCCCGCTCCCTGTTCCCCTCTATCCGCTCCGTGTTCCCCTGTTCCCGCTCCGTGTTCCCCTATACCAGTTTCCTATTCCCCTGTACCCGCTCCCTGTTCCCTTGTACCAGCTCCGTGTTCCCCCATGTCCACTTCGTGTTACCCTGTACCCGCTCCCTGTTCCCCTGTACTCGCTTCGTGCTCCCCTGTACCAGCTCCGTGTTCCCGTGTACATGTTCAGTATTCCCCTGTACCCGCTCCCTGTTCCCCTGTATACGCTCCCTGTTCCCCTGTATACGCTCCCTGTTCCCCTGTACCCGCTCCGTGTTACTCTGTACCCGCTCCGTGTTAGCCTGTACCCGCTCCGTGTTCCCCTGTTCCCGCTCCTTGCTCCCATGTCCCCACTCCGTGTTCCTCAGTTCCGTGTTCCCCAGTCCTGTGTTCCCCAGTTCCCTGTTCCTCCTGCTTCGTGTTCCCCTGTACACGCTCCCTATACACATTTACACGCTCCCTGTTGCCAGTACATGCTGCTTGTTCGCCTGTTCCATGTTCCCCGCTCCGTGTTCCCCTGCACCCCGCTCCGTGTTCCCCTGTACCCGCTGCCTGTTCTTCTGTACCCGCTCCCTGTTCCCCTGTACCCGCTCCCTGTTCCCCTGTACCCGCTCCCTGTTCCCCTGTACCCGCTTCCTGTTCCCCTGTTCCCGCACCGTGTTCCCCTCCACCTGCTCCGTGTTCCCCTGTACCCGCTGCCTGTTCCCTTCTACCCATTCCGTGTTCCCCTGTACCCGCTCCCTGTTTCTCCGTACCCGCTCCCTGTTTGCCTGTACCCGCTCCCTGTTCCCCTGTACGTGCTCCGTGTTCACCTGTACCCGCTCCGTTTTACCCTGTAACCGCTCCGTTTTACCCTGTACCCGCTCCGTGTTACCCCGTATCCGCTCCGTGCTCGCCTGTACCCTTTCCGTGTTTGCCCTATCCACTTCGTGTTCCCGCTCCCTGTTCCACTGTGTGCGCTCATTGTTCCACTGTACCCGCTTCCTGTACACCTGTACCCGCTCCCTGTTCCCCTGTACATGCTCCGTATTCCCCTATACCCGCTCCCTGTTCTGATGCACCCGCTCCCTGTTCCCCTGTACCCGCTCCCTGTTCCCCTGTTCCCGCTCCGTGTTCCCCTCTACATGCTCTGTGTTCCCCTGCACCCGCTGCCTGTTCCCCTGTACCCATTCCGTGTTCCCCTGTACCCGTTCCCTGTTCCGCTGTACCCGCACCCTATTCTCCAGTAACCGCTCCGTGTTCCCCTGTACCCGCTCCCTATTCCCCTGTTCCCACTCCATGTTCCCCTGTTTCCGCTCCATGTTCCCCTGTACCAGCTCCCTGTTCCCCCATGTCCCCTCCGTGTTACGCTGTACATGCTCCGTGTTCCCCTGTACGTGCTCTGTGTTCCCCTGTACCCGCTCCCTGTTCCCCTGTACCCGCTCCATGTTCCCTTGTACCAGGTCCCTGTTCCCCTGTACCAGCTCCCTGTACCCCCATGTCCCCTCCGTGTTACTCTGTACCCGCTCCGTGTTAGCCTGTACCCGCTCCGTGTTCCCCTGTTCCCGCTCCTTGCTCCCGTGTTCCCGCTCCGTGTTCCTCAGTTCCGTGTTCCCCAGTCCTGTGTTCCCCAGTTCCCTGTTCCTCCTGCTCCGTGTTCCCCTGTACACGCTCCCTATACACATTTACACGCATCCTGTTGCCAGTACATGCTGCTTGTTCACCTGTTCCCTGTTCCCCGCTCCCTGTTCCGATGCACCCGCTCCTTGTTCCCCTCTACCTGCTCCGTGTTCCCCTGTACCCGCTGCCTGTTCCCTTCTACCCGTTCCGTGTTCCCCTGTACCCGCTCCCTGTTTCTCTGTACCCGCTCCCTGTTTGCCTGTACCCGCTCCCTGTTCCCCTGTACGTGCTCCGTGTTCACCTGTACCCGCTCCGTCTTATTCTGTAACCGCTCCGTTTTACCCTGTACCCGCTCCGTGTTACCCCGTATCCGCTCCGTGCTCGCCTGTACCCATTCCGTGTTTGCCCCTATCCGCTTCGTGTTCCCGCTCCCTGTTCCACTGTGTGCGCTCATTGTTCCACTGTACCCGCTTCCTGTTCACCTGTACGCGCTCCCTGTTCCCCTGCACATGCTCCGTATTCCCCTATACCCGCTCCCTGTTCCGATGCACTCGCTCCCTGTTCCCATGTACCCGCTCCCTGTTCCCCTGTACGTGCTCTGTGTTCCCCTGTACGTGCTCCGTGTTCCCCTTTACGTGCTCCGTGTTCCCCTGTACTCGCTCCGTGTTCCCCTGTACGTGCTCCGTGTTCCCCTGTACGTGCTCCGTGTTCCCCTGTACCCGCTCCGTGTTCCCCAGTACTCGCTCCGTGTTCCCCAGTACTCGCTCCGTGTTCCCCTGTACATGATCCGTATTCCCCTGTACCTGCTCCCTGTTCCCCTGTTCCCGCTCCATGTTCCCTTGTAGCAGCTCCCTGTTCCCCTGTACTAGCTCCGTGTTCCCCCATGTCCAATCCGTGTTACCCCGTACCCGCTCCCTGTTCCACTGTGCGTGCTCCGTGTTCCCCTGTACCCGCTCCCTGTTCCCCTGTACGTGCTCTGTGTTCCCCTGTACGTTCTCCGTGTTCCCCTGTACGTTCTCCGTGTTCCCCTGTACGTGCTCCGTGTTCCCCTGTACCCGCTCCGTGTTCCCCCGTACTTGCTGTGTGTTCCCCTGTACATGCTCCGTGTTCCCCTGTACCCGCTCCGTGTTCCCCTGTACCCGCTCCGTGTTCCCCTGTACCCGCTCCGTGTTCCCCTGTACCCGCTCCCTGTTCCCCTGTACCCGCTCCATGTTCCCTTGTACCAGGTACCTGTTACCCTGTAGAGCTCCCTGTTCCCCCATGTCCCCTCCGTGTTACCCTGTACATGTTCTGTGTTCCCCTGTTCCCGCTCCGTGTTCCCCTGTTCCCGCTCCGTGTTCCCCTGTTCCCGCTCCGTGTTCCCCTGTTCCCACTCCATGTTCCCCTGTACGTGCTCCGTGTTCCCCTGTACCCGCTCCGAGTTCCCCTGTACTCGCTCCGTCCTCCCCAGTACCCGCTCCGTGTTCCCCTGTACCCGCTTCCTGTTCCCATATACATGCTCCGCGTGCCCGTTCCGTGTTACCCTATACCCGCTCCCTGTTCCCCTGTACATGCTCCGTGTTCCCCCGTTCCCGCTCCCTGTTCCCCTCTACCCGCTCCATGTTCCCTTGTCCCAGCTCCCTGTTCCCCTGTACTAGCTCCGTGTTCCCCCATGTCCACTCCGTGTTACCCTGTACCCGCTCCCTGTTCCACTGTACGTGCTCCCTGTTCCCCTGTACGTGCTCTGTGTTCCCCTGTACCTGCTCCGTGTTCCCCTGTACTCGCTCCGTGTTCCCCTGTACGTGCTCCGTGTTCCCCAGTACCCGCTCCGTGTTCCCCTGTACATGATCCGTATTCCCCTGTACCTGCTCCCTGTTCCCCTGTTCCCGCTCCATGTTCCCTTGTACCAGCTCCCTGTTCCCCTGTACTAGCTCCGTGTTCCCCCATGTCCAATCCGTGTTACCCCGTACCCGCTCCCTGTTCCACTGTACGTGCTCCGTGTTCCCCTGTACGTGCTCCGTGTTCCCCTGTACCCGCTCCCTGTTCCCCTGTACGTGCTCCGTGTTCCCCTGTACCCGCTCCGTGTTCCCCTGTACCCGCTCCATGTTCCCTTGTACCAGGTCCCTGTTCCCTTGTACCAGGTCCCTGTTCCCCTGTAGAGCTCCCTGTTCCCCCATGTCCCCTCCGTGTTACCCTGTACATGTTCCGTGTTCCCCTGTACGTGCTCCCTGTTCCCCTGTACGTGCTCCGTGTTCCCCTGTACCCGCTCCGTGTTCCCCTGTACCCGCTCCATGTTCCCTTGTACCAGGTCCCTGTTCCCTTGTACCAGGTCCCTGTTCCCCTGTAGAGCTCCCTGTTCCCCCATGTCCCCTCCGTGTTACCCTGTACATGTTCCGTGTTCCCCTGTACGTGCTCCGTGTTCCCCTGTACCCGCTCCGTGTTCCCCTGTTCCCGCTCTGTGTTCCCCTGTACGTGCTCCGTGTTCCCCTGTACCCGCTCTGTGTTCCCCTGTACTCGCTCCGTCCTCCCCAGTACCCGCTCCGTGTTCCCCTGTCCCCGCTCCGTGTACCCCTGTACCCGCTCCGTGTTCCCCCGTTCCCGCTCCCTGTTCCCCTCTACCCGCTCCGTGTTCCCCTGTACCCGCTCCGTGTTCCCCTGTACCAGTTTCCTGTTCCCCTGTACCCGCTCCCTGTTCCCCTGTACCCGCTCCATGTTCCCTTGTCCCAGCTCCCTGTTCCCCTGTACTAGCTCCGTGTTCCCCCATGTCCACTCCGTGTTACCCTGTACCCATCCCTGTTCCACTGTACGTGCTCTGTGTTCCCCTGTACGTGCTCCGTGTTCCCCTGTACCCGCTCCCTGTCCCCCTGTACGTGCTCTGTGTTCCCCTGTACGTGCTCCGTGTTCCCCTTTACGTGCTCCGTGTTCCCCTTTACGTGCTCCGTGTTCCCCTGTACCCGCTCCGTGTTCCCCTGTACTCGCTCCGTGTTCCCCTGTACGTGCTCCGTGTTCCCCTGTACCCGCTCCGTGTTCCCCTGTACTCGCTCCGTGTTCCCCAGTACTCGCTCCGTGTTCCCCTGTACTCGCTCCGTGTTCACCTGTACCCGCTCCGTGTTCCCGTGTACTCGCTCCGTGTTCCCCAGTACTCGTTCCGTGTTCCCCTGTACATGTTCCGTATTCCCCTGTACCCGCTCCCTGTACCCCTGTATACGCTCCCTGTTCCCCTGTACCCACTCCGTGTTCCCCTGTTCCCGCTCCTTGCTCCCATGTTCCCACTCCGTGTTCCTCAGTTCCGTGTTCTCCAGTCCTGTGTTCCCCAGTTCCCTGTTCCTCCTGCTCCGTGTTCCCCTGCACACGCTCCCTATACACATTTACACGCTCCCTGTTGCCAGTACATGCTGCTTGTTCGCCTGTTCCATGTTCCCCGCTCCCTCTTCCGATGCACCCGCTCCTTGTTCCCCTGTACCCGCTCCCTGTTCCCCTGTTCCCGCTCCGTGTTCCCCTCTACATGCTCTGTGTTCCCCTGTACCCGCTGCCTGTTCCCCTGTACCCGCACCCTATTCTCCAGTAACCGCTCCGTGTTCCCCTGTTCCCACTCCATGTTCCCCTGTACGTGCTCCGTGTTCCCCTATACCCGCTCCGTGTTCCCCTGTACTCGCTCCGTCCTCCCCAGTACCCGCTCCGTGTTCCCCTGTACCCGCTTCCTGTTCCCATATACAGGCTCCGCGTGCCCGTTCCGTGTTACCCTATACCCGCTCCCTGTTCCCCTGTACATGCTCCGTGTTCCCCCGTTCCCGCTCCCTGTTCCCCTCTACCCGCTCCATGTTCCCTTGTCCCAGCTCCCTGTTCCCCTGTACTAGCTCCGTGTTCCCCCATGTCCACTCCGTGTTACCCTGTACCCGCTCCCTGTTCCACTGTACGTGCTCCCTGTTCCCCTGTACGTGCTCTGTGTTCCCCTGTACCCGCTCCGTATTCCCCTGTACTCGCTCCGTGTTCCCCTGTACGTGCTCCGTGTTCCCCAGTACCCGCTCCGTGTTCCCCTGTACATGATCCGTATTCCCCTGTACCTGCTCCCTGTTCCCCTGTTCCCGCTCCATGTTCCCTTGTACCAGCTCCCTGTTCCCCTGTACTAGCTCCGTGTTCCCCCATGTCCAATCCGTGTTACCCCGTACCCGCTCCCTGTTCCACTGTACGTGCTCCGTGTTCCCCTGTACGTGCTCCGTGTTCCCCTGTACCCGCTCCGTGTACCCCTGTACCCGCTCCGTGTTCCCCTGTATCCGCTCCGTGTTCCCCTGTACCCGCTCCATGTTCCCTTGTACCAGGTCCCTGTTCCCTTGTACCAGGTCCCTGTTCCCCTGTAGAGCTCCCTGTTCCCCCATGTCCCCTCCGTGTTACCCTGTACATGTTCCGTGTTCCCCTGTCCCCGCTCCGTGTACCCCTGTACCCGCTCCGTGTTCCCCTGTACCCGCTCCTTGTTCCCCTGTACCCGCTCCATGTTCCCTTGTACCAGGTCCCTGTTCCCTTGTACCAGGTCCCTGTTCCCCTGTAGAGCTCCCTGTTCCCCCATGTCCCCTCCGTGTTACCCTGTACATGTTCCGTGTTCCCCTGTACGTGCTCCGTGTTCCCCTGTACCCGCTCCGTGTTCCCCTGTTCCCGCTCTGTGTTCCCCTGTACGTGCTCCGTGTTCCCCTGTACCCGCTCTGTGTTCCCCTGTACTCGCTCCGTCCTCCCCAGTACCCGCTCCGTGTTCCCCTGTCCCCGCTCCGTGTACCCCTGTACCCGCTCCGTGTTCCCCCGTTCCCGCTCCCTGTTCCCCTCTACCCGCTCCGTGTTCCCCTGTACCCGCTCCGTGTTCCCCTGTACCAGTTTCCTGTTCCCCTGTACCCGCTCCCTGTTCCCCTGTACCCGCTCCATGTTCCCTTGTCCCAGCTCCCTGTTCCCCTGTACTAGCTCCGTGTTCCCCCATGTCCACTCCGTGTTACCCTGTACCCATCCCTGTTCCACTGTACGTGCTCTGTGTTCCCCTGTACGTGCTCCGTGTTCCCCTGTACCCGCTCCCTGTCCCCCTGTACGTGCTCTGTGTTCCCCTGTACGTGCTCCGTGTTCCCCTTTACGTGCTCCGTGTTCCCCTTTACGTGCTCCGTGTTCCCCTGTACCCGCTCCGTGTTCCCCTGTACTCGCTCCGTGTTCCCCTGTACGTGCTCCGTGTTCCCCTGTACCCGCTCCGTGTTCCCCTGTACTCGCTCCGTGTTCCCCAGTACTAGCTCCGTGTTCCCCTGTACTCGCTCCGTGTTCACCTGTACCCGCTCCGTGTTCCCGTGTACTCGCTCCGTGTTCCCCAGTACTCGTTCCGTGTTCCCCTGTACTCGCTCCGTGTTCCCCAGTACTCGCTCCGTGTTCCCCTGTACTCGCTCCGTGTTCACCTGTACCCGCTCCGTGTTCCCGTGTACTCGCTCCGTGTTCCCCAGTACTCGTTCCGTGTTCCCCTGTACATGTTCCGTATTCCCCTGTACCCGCTCCCTGTACCCCTGTATACGCTCCCTGTTCCCCTGTACCCGCTCCGTGTTACTCTGTACCCGCTCCGTGTTAGCCTGTACCCGCTCCGTGTTCCCCTGTTCCCGCTCCTTGCTCCCATGTTCCCACTCCGTGTTCCTCAGTTCCGTGTTCTCCAGTCCTGTGTTCCCCAGTTCCCTGTTCCTCCTGCTCCGTGTTCCCCTGCACACGCTCCCTATACACATTTACACGCTCCCTGTTGCCAGTACATGCTGCTTGTTCGCCTGTTCCATGTTCCCCGCTCCCTGTTCCGATGCACCCGCTCCTTGTTCCCCTGTACCCGCTCCCTGTTCCCCTGTTCCCGCTCCGTGTTCCCCTCTACATGCTCTGTGTTCCCCTGTACCCGCTGCCTGTTCCCCTGTACCCGCACCCTATTCTCCAGTAACCGCTCCGTGTTCCCCTGTTCCCACTCCATGTTCCCCTGTACGTGCTCCGTGTTCCCCTATACCCGCTCCGTGTTCCCCTGTACTCGCTCCGTCCTCCCCAGTACCCGCTCCGTGTTCCCCTGTACCCGCTTCCTGTTCCCATATACAGGCTCCGCGTGCCCGTTCCGTGTTACCCTATACCCGCTCCCTGTTCCCCTGTACATGCTCCGTGTTCCCCCGTTCCCGCTCCCTGTTCCCCTCTACCCGCTCCATGTTCCCTTGTCCCAGCTCCCTGTTCCCCTGTACTAGCTCCGTGTTCCCCCATGTCCACTCCGTGTTACCCTGCACCCGCTCCCTGTTCCACTGTACGTGCTCCCTGTTCCCCTGTACGTGCTCTGTGTTCCCCTGTACCCGCTCCGTGTTCCCCTGTACTCGCTCCGTGTTCCCCTGTACGTGCTCCGTGTTCCCCAGTACCCGCTCCGTGTTCCCCTGTACATGATCCGTATTCCCCTGTACCTGCTCCCTGTTCCCCTGTTCCCGCTCCATGTTCCCTTGTACCAGCTCCCTGTTCCCCTGTACTAGCTCCGTGTTCCCCCATGTCCAATCCGTGTTACCCCGTACCCGCTCCCTGTTCCACTGTACGTGCTCCGTGTTCCCCTGTACGTGCTCCGTGTTCCCCTGTACCCGCTCCGTGTACCCCTGTACCCGCTCCGTGTTCCCCTGTATCCGCTCCGTGTTCCCCTGTACCCGCTCCATGTTCCCTTGTACCAGGTCCCTGTTCCCTTGTACCAGGTCCCTGTTCCCCTGTAGAGCTCCCTGTTCCCCCATGTCCCCTCCGTGTTACCCTGTACATGTTCCGTGTTCCCCTGTACGTGCTCCGTGTTCCCCTGTACACGCTCCGTGTTCCCCTGTTCCCGCTCTGTGTTCCCCTGTTCCCACTCCGTGTTCCCCTGTATGTGCTCCGTGTTCCCCTGTACCCGCTCTGTGTTCCCCTGTACTCGCTCCGTCCTCCCTAGTACCCGCTCCGTGTTCCCCTGTCCCCGCTCCGTGTACCCCTGTACCCGCTCCGTGTTCCCCCGTTCCCGCTCCCTGTTCCCCTCTATCCGCTCCGTGTTCCCCTGTACCCGCTCCGTGTTCCCCTGTACCAGTTTCCTGTTCCCCTGTACCCGCTCCCTGTTCCCCTGTACCCGCTCCATGTTCCCTTGTCCCAGCTCCCTGTTCCCCTGTACTAGCTCCGTGTTCCCCCATGTCCACTCCGTGTTACCCTGTACCCATCCCTGTTCCACTGTACGTGCTCTGTGTTCCCCTGTACGTGCTCCGTGTTCCCCTGTATCCGCTCCCTGTCCCCCTGTACGTGCTCCGTGTTCCCCTTTACGTGCTCCGTGTTCCCCTGTACCCGCTCCGTGTTCCCCTGTACTCGCTCCGTGTTCCCCTGTACGTGCTCCGTGTTCCCCTGTACCCGCTCCGTGTTCCCCTGTACTCGCTCCGTGTTCCCCAGTACTCGCTCCGTGTTCCCCTGTACTCACTCCGTGTTCCCCTGTACATGATCCGTATTCCCCTGTACCTGCTGCCTGTTCCCCTGTACCCGCTCCATGTTCCCTTGTACCAGCTCCCTGTTCCTCTGTACTAGCTCCGTGTTCCCCCATGTCCACTCCGTGTTACCCCGTACCCGCTCCCTGTTCCACTGTACGTGCTCAGTGTTCCCCTGTACCCGCTCCCTGTTCCCCTGTACGTGCTCTGTGTTCCCCTGTACGTGCTTCGTGTTCCCCTGTACGTGCTCCGTGTTCCCCTGTACCCGCTCCATGTTCCCCTGTATTCGCTCCGTGTTCCCCTGTACATGCTCCGTGTTCCCGTGTACTCGCTCCGTGTTCCCCAGTACTCGCTCCGTGTTCCCCTGTACATGCTGCCTGTTCCCTTCTACCCATTCCCTGTTTCTCCGTACCCGCTCCCTGTTTCTCCGTACCCGCTCCCTGTTTGCCTGTACCCGCTCCCTGTTCCCCTGTACGTGCTCCGTGTTCACCTGTACCCGCTCCGTTTTACCCTGTAACCGCTCCGTTTTACCCTGTACCCGCTCCGTGTTACCCCGTATCCGCTCCGTGCTCGCCTGTACCCGTTTCGTGTTTGCCCTATCCACTTCGTGTTCCCGCTCCCTGTTCCACTGTGTGCGCTCATTGTTCCACTGTACCCGCTTCCTATACACCTGCACCCGCTCCCTGTTCCCCTGTACATGCTCCGTATTCCCCTATACCCGCTCCCTGTTCCGATGCACCTGCTCCCTGTTCCCCTGTACCCGCTCCCTGTTCCCCTGTTCCCGCTCCGTGCTCGCCTGTACCCGTTCCGTGTTTGCCCCTATCCGCTTTGTGTTCCCGCTCCCTGTACCACTGTGTGCGCTCATTGTTCCACTGTACCCGCTTCCTGTTCACCTGTACCCGCTCCCTGTTCCCCTGTACATGCTCCGTATTCCCCTATACCCGCTACCTGTTCCGATGCACCCGCTCCCTGTTCCCCTGTACCCGCTCCCTGTTCCCCTGTTCCCGCTCCATGTTCCCCTCTACATGCTCTGTGTTCCCCTGTACCCGCTGCCTGTTCCCTTGTACCCGTTCCGTGTTCCCCTGTACCCGTTCCCTGTTCCGCTGTACCCGCACCCTATTCTCCAGTAACCGCTCCGTGTTCCCCTGTACCCGCTCCCTGTTCCCCTGTCCCCACTCTGTGTTCCCCTGTTTCCTCTCCATGTTCCCCTGTTCCTGCTCCGTGTTCCCCTGTACCCGTTCCCTGTTCTCCTGTACACGCTCCCTGTTCCCCTCTACCCGCTCCGTGTTCCCCTGAACCCGCTTCCTGTTCCCCTGTTCCTGCTCCATGTTCCCCTGTTCCCGCTCCGTGTTCCCCTGTACCCACTCCGTGTTCCCCTGTACCCGCTGCCTGTTCCACTGTACCCCCTGCCTGTTCCCCTGTACCAGCTCCCTGTTCCCCAGTAAACGCTCCGTGTTCCCCTGTTCCCGCTCTGTGTTCCCCTGTTCCCGCTCTGTGTTCCCCTGTTCCCGCTCCGTGTACCCCTGTACCCGCTCCGTGTTCCCCTGTACCCGCTCCCTGTTCCCCTGTACCCGCTCCATGTTACCCTGTACCCGCTCCCTGTTCCCGTGCACGTGCTCCGTGTTACCCTATACCCGTGCTCGTTCCGTGCTCCCGCGTGCCCGTTCCGTGTTACTCTATACCCGCTCCCTGTTCCTCTGTACATGCTCCGTGTTCCCCTGTTCCTGCTCCCTGTTCCCCTCTATCCGCTCCGTGTTCCCCTGTTCCCGCTCCGTGTTCCCCTATACCAGTTTCCTATTCCCCTGTACCCGCTCCCTGTTCCCTTGTACCAGCTCCGTGTTCCCCCATGTCCACTTCGTGTTACCCTGTACCCGCTCCCTGTTCCCCTGTACTCGCTTCGTGCTCCCCTGTACCAGCTCCGTGTTCCCGTGTAGTCGCTCCGTGTTCCCCAGTACTCGCTCCGTGTTCCCCTGTACTCGCTCCGTGTTCCCCTGTACATGTTCAGTATTCCCCTGTACCCGCTCCCTGTTCCCCTGTATACGCTCCCTGTTCCCCTGTATACGCTCCCTGTTCCCCTGTACCCGCTCCGTGTTCACCTGTACCCGCTCCGTGTTAGCCTGTACCCGCTCCGTGTTCCCCTGTTCCCGCTCCTTGCTCCCATGTTCCCACTCCGTGTTCCTCAGTTCCGTGTTCCCCAGTCCTGTGTTCCCCAGTTCCCTGTTCCTCCTGCTTCGTGTTCCCCTGTACACGCTCCCTATACACATTTACACGCTCCCTGTTGCCAGTACATGCTGCTTGTTCGCCTGTTCCATGTTCCCCGCTCCGTGTTCCCCTGCACCCCGCTCCGTGTTCCCCTGTACCCGCTGCCTGTTCTTCTGTACCCGCTCCCTGTTCCCCTGTACCCGCTCCCTGTTCCCCTGTACCCGCTCCCTGTTCCCCTGTACCCGCTTCCTGTTCCCCTGTTCCCGCACCGTGTTCCCCTCTACCTGCTCCGTGTTCCCCTGTACCCGCTGCCTGTTCCCTTCTACCCATTCCGTGTTCCCCTGTACCCGCTCCCTGTTTCTCCGTACCCGCTCCCTGTTTGCTTGTACCCGCTCCCTGTTCCCCTGTACGTGCTCCGTGTTCACCTGTACCCGCTCCGTTTTACCCTGTAACCGCTCCGTTTTACCCTGTACCCGCTCCGTGTTACCCCGTATCCGCTCCGTGCTCGCCTGTACCCGTTCCGTGTTTGCCCTATCCACTTTGTGTTCCCGCTCCCTGTTCCACTGTGTGCGCTCATTGTTCCACTGTACCCGCTTCCTGTACACCTGTACCCGCTCCCTGTTCCCCTGTACATGCTCCGTATTCCCCTATACCCGCTCCCTGTTCCGATGCACCCGCTCCCTGTTCCCCTGTACCCGCTCCCTGTTCCCCTGTTCCCGCTCCGTGTTCCCCTGTTCCCACTCCATGTTCCCCTGTTTCCGCTCCATGTTCCCCTGTACCAGCTCCCTGTTCCCCCATGTCCCCTCCGTGTTATGCTGTACATGCTCCGTGTTCCCCTGTACGTGCTCTGTGTTCCCCTGTACCCGCTCCCTGTTCCCCTGTACCCGCTCCATGTTCCCTTGTACCAGGTCCCTGTTCCCCTGTACCAGCTCCCTGTACCCCCATGTCCCCTCCGTGTTACTCTGTACCCGCTCCGTGTTAGCCTGTACCCGCTCCGTGTTCCCCTGTTCCCGCTCCTTGCTCCCGTGTTCCCGCTCCGTGTTCCTCAGTTCCGTGTTCCCCAGTCCTGTGTTCCCCAGTTCCCTGTTCCTCCTGCTCCGTGTTAACCTGTACACGCTCCCTATACACATTTACACGCATCCTGTTGCCAGTACATGCTGCTTGTTCACCTGTTCCCTGTTCCCCGCTCCCTGTTCCGATGCACCCGCTCCTTGTTCCCCTCTACCTGCTCCGTGTTCCCCTGTACCCGCTGCCTGTTCCCTTCTACCCGTTCCGTGTTCCCCTGTACCCGCTCCCTGTTTCTCTGTACCCGCTCCCTGTTTGCCTGTCCCCGCTCCCTGTTCCCCTGTACGTGCTCCGTGTTCACCTGTACCCGCTCCGTCTTATTCTGTAACCGCTCCGTTTTACCCTGTACCCGCTCCGTGTTACCCCGTATCCGCTCCGTGCTCGCCTGTACCCATTCCGTGTTTGCCCCTATCCGCTTCGTGTTCCCGCTCCCTGTTCCACTGTGTGCGCTCATTGTTCCACTGTACCCGCTTCCTGTTCACCTGTACGCGCTCCCTGTTCCCCTGCACATGCTCCGTATTCCCCTATACCCGCTCCCTGTTCCGATGCACCCGCTCCCTGTTCCCCTGTACCCGCTCCCTGTTCCCCTGTACGTGCTCTGTGTTCCCCTGTACGTGCTCCGTGTTCCCCTTTACGTGCTCCGTGTTCCCCTGTACTCGCTCCGTGTTCCCCTGTACGTGCTCCGTGTTCCCCTGTACGTGCTCCGTGTTCCCCTGTACTCGCTCCGTGTTCCCCAGTACTCGCTCCGTGTTCCCCAGTACTCGCTCCGTGTTCCCCTGTACATGATCCGTATTCCCCTGTACCTGCTCCCTGTTCCCCTGTTCCCGCTCCATGTTCCCTTGTAGCAGCTCCCTGTTCCCCTGTACTAGCTCCGTGTTCCCCCATGTCCAATCCGTGTTACCCCGTACCCGCTCCCTGTTCCACTGTGCGTGCTCCGTGTTCCCCTGTACCCGCTCCCTGTTCCCCTGTACGTTCTCCGTGTTCCCCTGTACGTTCTCCGTGTTCCCCTGTACGTGCTCCGTGTTCCCCTGTACCCGCTCCGTGTTCCCCTGTACCCGCTCCGTGTTCCCCTGTACACGCTCCGTGTTCCCCTGTACCCGCTCCCTGTACCCCTGTACCCGCTCCATGTTCCCTTGTACCAGGTCCCTGTTACCCTGTAGAGCTCCCTGTTCCCCCATGTCCCCTCCGTGTTACCCTGTACATGTTCTGTGTTCCCCTGTTCCCGCTCCGTGTTCCCCTGTTCCCGCTCCGTGTTCCCCTGTTCCCGCTCCGTGTTCCCCTGTTCCCGCTCCATGTTCCCCTGTACGTGCTCCGTGTTCCCCTGTACCCGCTCCGAGTTCCCCTGTACTCGCTCCGTCCTCCCCAGTACCCGCTCCGTGTTCCCCTGTACCCGCTTCCTGTTCCCATATACAGGCTCCGCGTGCCCGTTCCGTGTTACCCTATACCCGCTCCCTGTTCCCCTGTACATGCTCCGTGTTCCCCCGTTCCCGCTCCCTGTTCCCCTCTACCCGCTCCATGTTCCCTTGTCCCAGCTCCCTGTTCCCCTGTACTAGCTCCGTGTTCCCCCATGTCCACTCCGTGTTACCCTGTACCCGCTCCCTGTTCCACTGTACGTGCTCCCTGTTCCCCTGTACGTGCTCTGTGTTCCCCTGTACCCGCTCCGTGTTCCCCTGTACTCGCTCCGTGTTCCCCTGTACGTGCTCCGTGTTCCCCAGTACCCGCTCCGTGTTCCCCTGTACATGATCCGTATTCCCCTGTACCTGCTCCCTGTTCCCCTGTTCCCGCTCCATGTTCCCTTGTACCAGCTCCCTGTTCCCCTGTACTAGCTCCGTGTTCCCCCATGTCCAATCCGTGTTACCCCGTACCCGCTCCCTGTTCCACTGTACGTGCTCCGTGTTCCCCTGTACGTGCTCCGTGTTCCCCTGTACCCGCTCCCTGTTCCCCTGTACGTGCTCCGTGTTCCCCTGTACGTTCTCCGTGTTCCCCTATACGTTCTCCGTGTTCCCCTGTACCCGCTCCGTGTTCCCCTGTCCCCGCTCCGTGTACCCCTGTACCCGCTCCGTGTTCCCCTGTACCCGCTCCGTGTTCCCCTGTACCCGCTCCGTGTTCCCCTGTACCCGCTCCATGTTCCCTTGTACCAGGTCCCTGTTCCCTTGTACCAGGTCCCTGTTCCCCTGTAGAGCTCCCTGTTCCCCCATGTCCCCTCCGTGTTACCCTGTACATGTTCCGTGTTCCCCTGTACGTGCTCCGTGTTCCCCTGTACCCGCTCCGTGTTCCCCTGTTCCCGCTCTGTGTTCCCCTGTTCCCACTCCGTGTTCCCCTGTACGTGCTCCGTGTTCCCCTGTACCCGCTCTGTGTTCCCCTGTACTCGCTCCGTCCTCCCTAGTACCCGCTCCGTGTTCCCCTGTCCCCGCTCCGTGTACCCCTGTACCCGCTCCGTGTTCCCCCGTTCCCGCTCCCTGTTCCCCTGTACCCGCTCCGTGTTCCCCTGTACCAGTTTCCTGTTCCCCTGTACCCGCTCCCTGTTCCCCTGTATCCGCTCCATGTTCCCTTGTCCCAGCTCCCTGTTCCCCTGTACTAGCTCCGTGTTCCCCCATGTCCACTCCGTGTTACCCTGTACCCATCCCTGTTCCACTGTACGTGCTCTGTGTTCCCCTGTATGTGCTCCGTGTTCCCCTGTACCCGCTCCCTGTCCCCCTGTACGTGCTCTGTGTTCCCCTGTACGTGCTCCGTGTTCCCCTTTACGTGCTCCGTGTTCCCCTGTACCCGCTCCGTGTTCCCCTGTACTCGCTCCGTGTTCCCCTGTACGTGCTCCGTGTTCCCCTGTACCCGCTCCGTGTTCCCCTGTACTCGCTCCGTGTTCCCCAGTACTCGCTCCGTGTTCCCCTGTACTCGCTCCGTGTTCACCTGTACATGATCCGTATTCCCCTGTACCTGCTGCCTGTTCCCCTGTACCCGCTCCATGTTCCCTTGTACCAGCTCCCTGTTCCCCTGTACTAGCTCCGTGTTCCCCCATGTCCACTCCGTGTTACCCCGTACACGCTCCCTGTTCCACTGTACGTGCTCCGTGTTCCCCTGTACCCGCTCCCTGTTCCCCTGTACGTGCTCTGTGTTCCCCTGTACGTGCTCCGTGTTCCCCTGTACGTGCTCCGTGTTCCCCTGTACCCGCTCCATGTTCCCCTGTACTCGCTCCGTGTTCCCCTGTACGTGCTCCGTGTTCCCCTGTACCCGCTCCGTGTTCCCGTGTACTCGCTCCGTGTTCCCCAGTACTCGTTCCGTGTTCCCCTGTACATGTTCCGTATTCCCCTGTACCCGCTCCCTGTACCCCTGTATACGCTCCCTGTTCCCCTGTACCCGCTCCGTGTTCCCCTGTACCCGCTCCGTGTTCCCCTGTACCCGCTCCATGTTCCCTTGTACCAGGTCCCTGTTCCCTTGTACCAGGTCCCTGTTCCCCTGTAGAGCTCCCTGTTCCCCCATGTCCCCTCCGTGTTACCCTGTACATGTTCCGTGTTCCCCTGTATGTGCTCCGTGTTCCCCTGTACCCGCTCCGTGTTCCCCTGTTCCCGCTCTGTGTTCCCCTGTTCCCACTCCGTGTTCCCCTGTACGTGCTCCGTGTTCCCCTGTATCCGCTCTGTGTTCCCCTGTACTCGCTCCGTCCTCCCCAGTACCCGCTCCGTGTTCCCCTGTCCCCGCTCCGTGTACCCCTGTACCCGCTCCGTGTTCCCCCGTTCTCGCTCCCTGTTTCCCTGTACCCGCTCCGTGTTCCCCTGTACCAGTTTCCTGTTCCCCTGTACCCGCTCCCTGTTCCCCTGTACCCGCTCCATGTTCCCTTGTCCCAGCTCCCTGTTCCCCTGTACTAGCTCCGTGTTCCCCCATGTCCACTCCGTGTTACCCTGTACCCATCCCTGTTCCACTGTACGTGCTCTGTGTTCCCCTGTACGTGCTCCGTGTTCCCCTGTACCCGCTCCCTGTCCCCCTGTACGTGCTCTGTGTTCCCCTGTACGTGCTCCGTGTTCCCCTTTACGTGCTCCGTGTTCCCCTGTACCCGCTCCGTGTTCCCCTGTACTCGCTCCGTGTTCCCCTGTACGTGCTCCGTGTTCCCCTGTACCCGCTCCGTGTTCCCCTGTACTCGCTCCGTGTTCCCCAGTACTCGCTCCGTGTTCCCCTGTACTCGCTCCGTGTTCCCCTGTACATGATCCGTATTCCCCTGTACCTGCTGCCTGTTCCCCTGTACCCGCTCCATGTTCCCTTGTACCAGCTCCCTGTTCCCCTGTACTAGCTCCGTGTTCCCCCGTGTCCACTCCGTGTTACCCCGTACACGCTCCCTGTTCCACTGTACGTGCTCCGTGTTCCCCTGTACCCGCTCCCTGTTCCCCTGTACGTGCTCTGTGTTCCCCTGTACGTGCTCCGTGTTCCCCTGTACGTGCTCCGTGTTCCCCTGTACCCGCTCCATGTTCCCCTGTACTCGCTCCGTGTTCCCCTGTACGTGCTCCGTGTTCCCCTGTACCCGCTCCGTGTTCCCGTGTACTCGCTCCGTGTTCCCCAGTACTCGTTCCGTGTTCCCCTGTACATGTTCCGTATTCCCCTGTACCCGCTCCCTGTACCCCTGTATACGCTCCCTGTTCCCCTGTACCCGCTCCGTGTTACTCTGTACCCGCTCCGTGTTAGCCTGTACCCGCTCCGTGTTCCCCTGTTCCCGCTCCTTGCTCCCATGTTCCCACTCCGTGTTCCTCAGTTCCGTGTTCTCCAGTCCTGTGTTCCCCAGTTCCCTGTTCCTCCTGCTCCGTGTTCCCCTGCACACGCTCCCTATACACATTTACACGCTCCCTGTTGCCAGTACATGCTGCTTGTTCGCCTGTTCCATGTTCCCCGCTCCCTGTTCCGATGCACCCGCTCCTTGTTCCCCTGTACCCGCTCCCTGTTCCCCTGTTCCCGCTCCGTGTTCCCCTCTACATGCTCTGTGTTCCCCTGTACCCGCTGCCTGTTCCCCTGTACCCGTTCCGTGTTCCCCTGTACCCGTTCCCTGTTCCGCTGTACCCGCACCCTATTCTCCAGTAAACGCTCCGTGTTCCCCTGTTCCCACTCCATGTTCCCCTGTACGTGCTCCGTGTTCCCCTGTACCCGCTCCGTGTTCCCCTGTACTCGCTCCGTGTTCCCCAGTACTCGCTCCGTGTTCCCCTGTACTCGCTCCGTGTTCCCCTGTACATGATCCGTATTCCCCTGTACCTGCTGCCTGTTCCCCTGTACCCGCTCCATGTTCCCTTGTACCAGCTCCCTGTTCCCCTGTACTAGCTCCGTGTTCCCCCGTGTCCACTCCGTGTTACCCCGTACACGCTCCCTGTTCCACTGTACGTGCTCCGTGTTCCCCTGTACCCGCTCCCTGTTCCCCTGTACGTGCTCTGTGTTCCCCTGTACGTGCTCCGTGTTCCCCTGTACGTGCTCCGTGTTCCCCTGTACCCGCTCCATGTTCCCCTGTACTCGCTCCGTGTTCCCCTGTACGTGCTCCGTGTTCCCCTGTACGTGCTCCGTGTTCCCCTGTACCCGCTCCGTGTTCCCGTGTACTCGCTCCGTGTTCCCCAGTACTCGTTCCGTGTTCCCCTGTACATGTTCCGTATTCCCCTGTACCCGCTCCCTGTACCCCTGTATACGCTCCCTGTTCCCCTGTACCCGCTCCGTGTTACTCTGTACCCGCTCCGTGTTAGCCTGTACCCGCTCCGTGTTCCCCTGTTCCCGCTCCTTGCTCCCATGTTCCCACTCCGTGTTCCTCAGTTCCGTGTTCTCCAGTCCTGTGTTCCCCAGTTCCCTGTTCCTCCTGCTCCGTGTTCCCCTGCACATGCTCCCTATACACATTTACACGCTCCCTGTTGCCAGTACATGCTGCTTGTTCGCCTGTTCCATGTTCCCCGCTCCCTGTTCCGATGCACCCGCTCCTTGTTCCCCTGTACCCGCTCCCTGTTCCCCTGTTCCCGCTCCGTGTTCCCCTCTACATGCTCTGTGTTCCCCTGTACCCGCTGCCTGTTCCCCTGTACCCGTTCCGTGTTCCCCTGTACCCGTTCCCTGTTCCGCTGTACCCGCACCCTATTCTCCAGTAAACGCTCCGTGTTCCCCTGTTCCCACTCCATGTTCCCCTGTACGTGCTCCGTGTTCCTCTGTACCCGCTCCGTGTTCCCCTGTACTCGCTCCGTCCTCCCCAGTACCCGCTCCGTGTTCCCCTGTACCCGCTTCCTGTTCCCATATACAGGCTCCGCGTGCCCGTTCCGTGTTACCCTATACCCGCTCCCTGTTCCCCTGTACATGCTCCGTGTTCCCCCGTTCCCGCTCCCTGTTCCCCTCTACCCGCTCCATGTTCCCTTGTCCCAGCTCCCTGTTCCCCTGTACTAGCTCCGTGTTCCCCCATGTCCACTCCGTGTTACCCTGTACCCGCTCCCTGTTCCACTGTACGTGCTCCCTGTTCCCCTGTACATGCTCTGTGTTCCCCTGTACCCGCTCCGTGTTCCCCTGTACTCGCTCCGTGTTCCCCTGTACATGATCCGTATTCCCCTGTACCTGCTCCCTGTTCCCCTGTTCCCGCTCCATGTTCCCTTGTACCAGCTCCCTGTTCCCCTGTACTAGCTCCGTGTTCCCCCATGTCCAATCCGTGTTACCCCGTACCCGCTCCCTGTTCCACTGTACGTGCTCCGTGTTCCCCTGTACGTGCTCCGTGTTCCCCTGTACCCGCTCCCTGTTCCCCTGTACGTGCTCCGTGTTCCCCTGTACGTTCTCCGTGTTCCCCTATACGTTCTCCGTGTTCCCCTGTCCCCGCTCCGTGTACCCCTGTACCCGCTCCGTATTCCCCTGTATCCGCTCCGTGTTCCCCTGTACCCGCTCCATGTTCCCTTGTACCAGGTCCCTGTTCCCTTGTACCAGGTCCCTGTTCCCCTGTAGAGCTCCCTGTTCCCCCATGTCCCCTCCGTGTTACCCTGTACATGTTCCGTGTTCCCCTGTACGTGCTCCGTGTTCCCCTGTACCCGCTCCGTGTTCCCCTGTTCCCGCTCTGTGTTCCCCTGTTCCCACTCCGTGTTCCCCTGTATGTGCTCCGTGTTCCTCTGTACCCGCTCTGTGTTCCCCTGTACTCGCTCCGTCCTCCCTAGTACCCGCTCCGTGTTCCCCTGTCCCCGCTCCGTGTACCCCTGTACCCGCTCCGTGTTCCCCCGTTCCCGCTCCCTGTTCCCCTCTATCCGCTCCGTGTTCCCCTGTACCCGCTCCGTGTTCCCCTGTACCAGTTTCCTGTTCCCCTGTACCCGCTCCCTGTTCCCCTGTACCCGCTCCATGTTCCCTTGTCCCAGCTCCCTGTTCCCCTGTACTAGCTCCGTGTTCCCCCATGTCCACTCCGTGTTACCATGTACCCATCCCTGTTCCACTGTACGTGCTCTGTGTTCCCCTGTACGTGCTCCGTGTTCCCCTGTACCCGCTCCCTGTCCCCCTGTACGTGCTCTGTGTTCCCCTGTACGTGCTCCGTGTTCCCCTTTACGTGCTCCGTGTTCCCCTGTACCCGCTCCGTGTTCCCCTGTACTCGCTCCGTGTCCCCTGTACGTGCTCCGTGTTCCCCTGTACCCGCTCCGTGTTCCCCTGTACTCGCTCCGTGTTCCCCAGTACTCGCTCCGTGTTCCCCTGTACATGATCCGTATTCCCCTGTACCTGCTGCCTGTTCCCCTGTACCCGCTCCATGTTCCCTTGTACCAGCTCCCTGTTCCCCTGTACTAGCTCCGTGTTCCCCCATGTCCACTCCGTGTTACCCCATACCTGCTCCCTGTTCCACTGTACGTGCTCCGTGTTCCCCTGTACCCGCTCCCTGTTCCCCTGTACGTGCTCTGTGTTCCCCTGTACGTGCTTCGTGTTCCCCTGTACGTGCTCCGTGTTCCCCTGTACCCGCTCCATGTTCCCCTGTACTCGCTCCGTGTTCCCCTGTACATGCTCCGTGTTCCCGTGTACTCGCTCCGTGTTCCCCAGTACTCGCTCCGTGTTCCCCTGTACATGCTGCCTGTTCCCTTCTACCCATTCCCTGTTTCTCCGTACCCGCTCCCTGTTTCTCCGTACCCGCTCCCTGTTTGCCTGTACCCGCTCCCTGTTCCCCTGTACGTGCTCCGTGTTCACCTGTACCCGCTCCGTTTTACCCTGTAACCGCTCCGTTTTACCCTGTACCCGCTCCGTGTTACCCCGTATCCGCTCCGTGCTCGCCTGTACCCGTTTCGTGTTTGCCCTATCCACTTCGTGTTCCCGCTCCCTGTTCCACTGTGTGCGCTCATTGTTCCACTGTACCCGCTTCCTATACACCTGCACCCGCTCCCTGTTCCCCTGTACATGCTCCGTATTCCCCTATACCCGCTCCCTGTTCCGATGCACCCGCTCCCTGTTCCCCTGTACCCGCTCCCTGTTCCCCTGTACCCGCTCCCTGTTCCCCTGTTCCCGCTCCATGTTCCCCTCTACATGCTCTGTGTTCCCCTGCACCCGCTGCCTGTTCCCCTGTACCCGTTCCGTGTTCCCCTGTACCCGTTCCCTGTTCCGCTGTAGCCGCACCCTATTCTCCAGTAACCGCTCCGTGTTCCCCTGTAACCGCTCCGTGTTCCCCTGTACCCGCTCCCTATTCCCCTGTACCAGCTCCCTGTTCCCCCATGTCCCCTCCGTGTTACGCTGTACATGCTCCGTGTTCCCCTGTGCGTGCTCCGTGTTCCCCTGTACCCGCTCCGTCTTCCCCTATGCCCCCCACCCGCCGTTTTTCTCTGTACCCACCGCGTGTTCCCCTGTATATGCTCCCTGTTCTCCTGTACCCGCTCCATGTTCCCTTGTACCAGGTCCCTGTTCCCCTGTACCAGCTCCCTGTACCCCCATGTCCCCTCCGTGTTACTCTGTACCCGCTCCGTGCTAGCCTGTACCCGCTCCGTGTTCCCCTGTTCCCGCTCCTTGCTCCCGTGTTCCCGCTCCGTGTTCCTCAGTTCTGTGTTCCCCAGTCCTGTGTTCCCCAGTTCCCTGTTCCTCCTGCTCCGTGTTCCCCTGTACACGCTCCCTATACACATTTACACGCACCCTGTTGCCAGTACATGCTGCTTGTTCGCCTGTTCCATGTTCCCCGCTCCCTGTTCCGATGCACCCGCTCCTTGTTCCCCTGTACCCGCTCCCTGTTCCCCTGTTCCCGCTCCGTGTTCCCCTCTACATGCTCTGTGTTCCCCTGTACCCGCTGCCTGTTCCCCTGTACCCGTTCAGTGTTCCCCTGTACCCGTTCCCTGTTCCGCTGTACCCGCACCCTATTCTCCAGTAACCGCTCCGTGTTCCCCTGTACCCGCTCCCTATTCCCCTGTTCCCACTCCGTGTTCCCGTTTCCGCTCCATGTTCCCCTGTTCCTGCTCCATGTTCCCCTGTACCCGTTCCCTGTTCTCCTGTACACGCTCCCTGTTCCCCTCTACCCGCTCCGTGTTCCCCTGAACCCGCTTCCTGTTCCCCTGTACCAGCTCCCTGTTCCCCAGTAATAGCTCCGTGTTACCCTGTACCCGCTCCGTGTTCCCTTGTACCAGGTCCCTGTTCCCCTGTACCAGCTCCCTGTTCCCCCATGTCCCCTCCGTGTTACCCTGTACATGCTCCGTGTTCCCCTGTACGTGCTCCGTGTTCCCCTGTACCTGCTCCGTGTTCCCCTGTACCTGCTCCGTGTTCCCCTGTACCCGCTCCCTGTTCCCCTATACCCCCCACCCGCCGTTTTTCTCTGTACCCACGCGTGTTCCCCTGTATACGCTCCCTGTTCCCCTGTACCCGCTCCATGTTCCCTTGTACCAGGTCCCTGTTCCCCTGTACCAGCTCCCTGTACCCCCATGTCCCCTCCGTGTTACCCTGCACATGCTCCGTGTTCCCCTGTACGTGCTCCGTGTTCCCCTGTACATGCTCCGTGTTCCCCTGTACGTGCCCCGTGTTCCCATGTACCTGCTCCGTGTTCCCCTGTACTCGCTCCGTGCTCCCCAGTACCCGCTCCTTGTTCCCCTGTACCCGCTCCCTGTTCCCCTGTACGTGCTCCGTATTCTCCTGTACGTGCTCCGTGTTACCCTATACCCGTGCTCGTTCTGTGCTCCCGTGTGCCCGTTCCGTGTTACCCTATACCCGCTCCCTGTTCCCCTGTACATGCTCCGCGTGCCCGTTCCGTGTTACCTATACCCGCTCCCTGTTCCTCTGTACATGCTCCGTATTCCCCCGTTCCCGCTCCCTGTTCCCCTCTACCGGCTCCGTGTTCCCCTGTACCCGCTCCGTGTTCCCCTGTACCAGTTTCCTATTCCCCTGTACACGCTCCCTGTTCCCCTGTACCCGCTCCATGTTCCCTTGTCCCAGCTCCCTGTTCCCCTGTACTAGCTCCGTGTTCCCCCATGTCCACTCCGTGTTACCCTGTGTCCACTCCGTGTTACCCTGTACCCGCTCCCTGTTCCACTGTACGTGCTCCGTGTTCCCCTGTACGTGGTCCGTGTTCCCCTGTACCCGCTCCCTGTTCCCCTGTACGTGCTCCGTGTTCCCCTTTATGTGCTCCGTGTTCCCCTTTATGTGCTCCGTGTTCCCCTGTACCTGCTCCCTGTTCCCCTGTACCCGCTCCATGTTCCCTTGTACCAGCTCCCTGTTCCCCTGTACTAGCTCCGTGTTCCCCCATGTCCACTCCGTGTTACCCCGTACCCGCTCCCTGTTCCACTGTACGTGCTCCGTGTTCCCCTGTACGTGCTCCGTGTTCCCCTGTACCCGCTCCCTGTTCCCCTGTACGTGCTCCGTGTTTCCCTGTACGTGCTCCGTGTTTCCCTGTACGTGCTCCGTGTTCCCCTCTACCCGCTCCGTGTTCCCCTGTACTCGCTCCGTGTTCCCCTGTACGTGCTCCGTGTTCCCCTGTACCCGCTCCGTGTTCCCCTGTACTCGCTCCGTGTTCCCCAGTACTCGCTCCGTGTTCCCCTGTACATGTTCCGCATTCCCCTGTACCCGCTCCCTGTTCCCCTGTATACGCTCCCTGTTCCCCTGTACCCGCTCCGTGTTACTGTGTACCCGCTCCGTGTTAGCCTGTACCCGCTCCGTGTTCCCCTGTTCCCGCTCCTTGCTCCCGTGTTCCCGCTCCGTGTTCCTCAGTTCCGTGTTCCCCAGTCCTGTATTCCCCAGTTCCCTGTTCCTTCTGTCCGTGTTCCCCTGTACACGCTCCCTATACACATTTACACGCTCCCTGTTGCCAGTAC
This sequence comes from Pristiophorus japonicus, assembly GCF_044704955.1. NCBI lineage: Eukaryota > Metazoa > Chordata > Chondrichthyes > Pristiophoridae > Pristiophorus > Pristiophorus japonicus. Next base: position 172,797,448 of record NC_091980.1, on the reverse strand, counting down.
ATGCTGCTTGTTCGCCTGTTCCATGTTCCCCGCTCCGTGTTCCCCTGCACCCCGCTCCGTGTTCCCCTGTACCCGCTGCCTGTTCTCCTGTACCCGCTCCCTGTTCCCCTGAACATGCTCCGTATTCCCCTATACCCGCTCCCTGTTCCCCTGTACCCACTCCCTGTTCCCCTGTACCCGCTCCCTGTACCCCTGTTCCCGCACCGTGTTCCCCTCTACCTGCTCCGTGTTCCCCTGTACCCGCTGCCTGTCCCCTTCTACCCATTCCGTGTTCCCCTGTACCCGCTCCGTTTCTCCGTACCCGCTCCCTGTTTGCCTGTACCCGCTCCCTGTTCCCCTGTACGTGCTCCGTGTTCACCTGTACCCACTCCGTTTTACCCTGTAACCGCTCTATTTTACCCTGTACCCTCTCCGTGTTACCCCGTATCCGCTCCGTGCTCGCCTGTACCCGTTCCGTGTTTGCCCCTATCCGCTTCGTGTTCCCGCTCCCTGTACCACTGTGTGCGCTCATTATTCCACTGTACCCGCTTCCTGTTCACCTGTACCCGCTCCCTGTTCCCCTGTACATGCTCCGTATTCCCCTATACCCGCTACCTGTTCCGATGCACCCGCTCCCTGTTCCACTGTACCCGCTCCCTGTTCCCCTTTTCCCGCTCCATGTTCCCCTCTACATGCTCTGTGTTCCCCTGTACCCGCTGCCTGTTCTCCTGTACCCGTTCCGTGTTCCCCTGTACCCGTTCCCTGTTCCCCTGTTCCTGCTCCATGTTCCCCTGTTCCCGCTCCGTGTTCCCCTGTACCCACTCCGTGTTCCCCTGTACCCGCTGCCTGTTCCACTGTACCCCCTGCCTGTTCCCCTGTACCAGCTCCCTGTTCCCCAGTAAACGCTCTGTGTTCCCCTGTTCCCGCTCTGTGTTCCCCTGTTCCCGCTCTGTGTTCCCCTGTTCCCGCTCCGTGTACCCCTGTACCCGCTCCGTGTTCCCCTGTACCCGCTCCCTGTTCCCCTGTACCCGCTCCATGTTCCCTTGTACCAGGTCCCTGTTCCCCTGTACCAGCTCCCTGTTCCCCCATGTCACCTCCGTGTTCCCCTGTACGTGCTCCGTGTTCCCCTGCACCCCGCTCCGTGTTCCCCTGTACCCGCTGCCTGTTCCCTGTACACACTCCCTGTTCCCCTGTACACGCTCCCTGTTCCCCTGTACCCGTTCCCTGTTCTCGTGTACCCACTCCCTGTTCCCCTGTATACGCTCCCTGTTCCCCTGTACCCGCTCCGTGTTACTCTGTACCCGCTCCGTGTTAGCCTGTACCCGCTCCGTGTTCACCCTGTTCCCGCTCCTTGCTCCCGTGTTTCCGCTCCGTGTTCCTCAATTCCGTGTTCCCCAGTCCTGTGTTCCCCAGTTCCCTGTTCCTCCTGCTCCGTGTTCCTCTGTACACGCTCCCTATACACATTTGCATGCTCCCCGTTGCCAGTACATGCTGCTTGTTCGCCTGTTCCATGTTCCCCGCTCCGTGTTCCCCTGCACCCCGCTCCGTGTTCCCCTGTACCCGCTGCCTGTTCCCTGTACACACTCCCTGTTCCCCTGTACACGCTCCCTGTTCCCCTGTTCCCGCTCCGTGTTCCCCTGTACCCGTTCCCTGTTCTCCTGTACCCGCTCCCTGTTCCCCTGTACCCGCTCCCTGTTCCCCTGTACACGCTCACTGTTCCCCTGTTCCCGCTCCGTGTTCCCCTCTACCTGCTCCGTGTTCCCCTGTACCCGTTCCCTGTTCTCGTGTACCCACTCCCTGTTCCCCTGTATCCACTCCCTATTTCTCCGTATCCGCTCCGTTTGCCTGTACCCTCTCCCTGTTCCCCTGTTCCCTCTCCGTGTTCCCCTCTACCTGCTCCGTGTTCCCCTGTACCGCTGCCTGTTCCCCTGAACATGCTCTGTATTCCTCTATACCCGCTCCCTGTTCCCCTGTACCCGCTCCCTGTTCCCCTGCACCCGCTCCATGTTCCCCTGTTCCCGCACCGTGTTCCCCTCTACCTGCTCCGTGTTCCCCTGTACCCGCTGCCTGTTCCCTTCTACCCATTCCGTGTTCCCATGTACCCGCTCCCTGTTTCTCCGTACCCGCTCCCTGTTTGCCTGTACCCGCTTCATGTTCCCCTGTACGTGCTCCGTGTTCACCTGTACCCGCTCCTTTTTACCATGTAACCGCTCCGTTTTACCCTGTACCCGCTCCGTGTTACCCCGTACCCGCTCCGTGCTCGCCTATACCGTTCCGTGTTTGCCCCTATCCGCTTCGCGTTCCCGCTCCCTGTTCCACTGTGTGCGCTCATTGTTCCACTGTACCCGCTTCCTGTTCCCCTGTACCCGCTCCCTGTTCCCCTGTACATGCTCCGTATTCCCCTATACCCGCTCCCTGTTCCGATGCACTCGCCCCCTGTTCCACTGTACCCCCTGCCTGTTCCCCTGTACTCGCTCCGTGTTCCCCAGTACCCGCTCCGTGTTCCCCTGTACCCGCTCCGTATTCCCCTGTACCCCCTCCCTGTTCCCCTGTACCCGTTCCGTGTTCCCCTGTTTCCGCTCCATGTTCCCCTGTTCCTTCTCCATGTTCACATGTACCCGTTCCCTGTTCTCCTGTTCCACGTGCCATGTTCCCCTCTACCCGCTCCGTGTTCCCCTGAACCCGCTTCCTGTTCCTGCTCCATGTTCCCCTGTTCCCGCTCCGTGTTCCCCTGTACCCACTCCGTGTTCCCCTGTACCCGCTGCCTGTTCCACTGTACCCCCTGCCTGTTCTCCTGTACCAGCTCCCTGTTCCCCAGTAAACGCTCCGTGTACCCCTTTACCTGCTCCGTGTTCCCCTGTACCCGTTCCGTGTTCCCCTATACAACCCCTCCCGTTTTTCTCTGTACCCACCGCATGTTCCACTGTACCCGCTCCATGTTCCCCTGTACCCGCTCCATGTTCCCTTGTACCAGGTCCCTGTTCCCCAGTACCAGCTCCCTGTTCCCCCATGTCCCCTCCGTGTTACTCTGTACATTCTCCGTGTTCTTCTGTACGTGCTCCGTGTTCCCCTGTATCCGCTCCGTGTTCCCCTATACTCGCTCCGTGTTCCCCAGTACCCGCTCCCTGTTCCCCTGTACCCGCTGCCTGTTCCACTGTACCCCCTGCCTGTTCCCCTGTACCAGCTCCCTGTTCCCCAGTAAACGCTCCGTGTTACCCTGTACCCGCTCCGTGTTCCCCTATACCCCCCACCCGCCGTTTTTCTCTTTACCCACCGCGTGTTCCCCTGTACCCGCTCCCTGTTCCCCTGTACTCGCTCTGTGTTCCCCTGTACATGATTCGTATTCCCCTGTACCTGCTCCCTGTTCCCCTGTACCCGCTCCATGTTCCCTTGTACCAGCTCCCTGTTCCCCTGTACTAGCTCCGTGTTCCCCCATGTCCACTCCGTGTTACCCCGTACCCGCTCCCTGTTCCACTGTACGTGCTCCGTGTTCCCCTGTACGTGCTCCGTGTTCCCCTGTACCCGCTCCCTGTTCCCCTGTACGTGCTCCGTGTTCCCCTGTACGTGCTCCGTGTTTCCCTGTACGTGCTCCGTGTTCCACTGTACCCGCTCCGTGTTCCCCTGTACTCGCTCCGTGTTCCCCTGTACGTGCTCCGTGTTCCCCTGTTCCCGCTCCTTGCTCCCGTGTTCCCGCTCCGTGTTCCTCAGTTCCGTGTTCCCCAGTCCTGTGTTCCCCAGTTCCCTGTTCCTCCTGCTCCGTGTTCCCCTGTACACGCTCCCTATACACATTTACACGCTCCCTGTTGCCAGTACATGCTGCTTATTCGCCTGTTCCATGTTCCCCGCTCCGTGTTCCCCTGCACCCCGCTCCGTGTTCCCCTGTACCCGCTGCCTGTTCTCCTGTACCCGCTCCCTGTTCCCCTGAACATGCTCCGTATTCCCCTATACCCGCTCCCTGTTCCCCTGTACCCGCTCCCTGTTCCCCTGTTCCCGCACCGTGTTCCCCTCTACCTGCTCCGTGTTCCCCTGTACCCGCTGCCTGTTTCTCCGTACCCGCTCCCTGTTTGCCTGTACCCGCTCCCTGTTCCCCTGTACGTGCTCCGTGTTCACCTGTACCCGCTCCGTTTTACCCTGTAACCGCTCCGTTTTACCCTGTACCCGCTCCGTATTCCCCGACACCCGCTCCCTGTTCCAATGCACCCGCTCCCTGTTCCCCTGTACACGATCCCTGTTCCCCTGTTCCCGCTCCGTGTTCCCCTCTACCTGCTCCGTGGTCCCCTGTACCCGTTCCCTGTTCTCCTGTACCCACTCCCTGTTCCCCTGTATCCGCTCCCTATTTCTCCGTATCCGCTCCCTGTTTGCCTGTACCCTCTCCCTGTTCCCCTCTACCTGCTCCGCGTTCCCCTGTACCGCTGCCTGTTCCCCTGAACATGCTCCGTATTCCCCTATACCCGCTCCCTGTTCCCCTGTACCCGCTCCCCATTCCCCTGCACCCGCTCCATGTTCCCCTGTTCCCGCACCGTGTTCCCCTCTACCTGCTCCGTGTTCCCCTGTACCCGCTGCCTGTTCCCTTCTACCCATTCCGTGTTCCCCTGTACCCGCTCCCTGTTTCTCCGTACCCGCTCCCTGTTTGCCTGTACCCCCTCCTTTTTACCCTGTAACCGCTCCGTTTTACCCTGTACCCGCTCCGTGTTACCCCGTACCTGCTCCGTGCTCGACTGTACCCGTTCCGTGTTTGCCCCTATCCGCTTCGTGTTCCCGCTCCCTGTTCCACTGTGTGCGCTCATTGTTCCACTGTACCCGCTTCCTGTTCCCCTGTACCCGCTCCCTGTTCCCCTGTACATGCTCCGTATTCCCCTATACCCGCTCCCTGTTCCGATGCACTCGTCCCCTGTTCCACTGTACCCCCTGCCTGTTCCCCTGTACTCGCTCCGTGTTCCCCAGTACCTGCTCCGTGTTCCCCTGTACCCGCTCCGTATTCCCCTGTACCCGCTCCCTGTTCCCCTGTACCCGTTCCGTGTTCCCCTGTACCCCCTGCCTGTTCCCCTGTACCCGCTCCATGTTTCCTTGTACCAGGTCCCTGTTCCCCTGTACCAGCTCCCTGTTCCCCCATGTCCCCTCCGTGTTACCCTGTACATGCTCCGTGTTCCGCTGTACCTGCTCCATATTCCCCTGTACTCGCTCCGTGTTCCCCTGTACCCGCTCCGTGTTACCCTGTACCCGCTCCCTGTTCCCCTGTACGTGCTCCGTGTTCTCCTGTACGTGCTCCGTGTTACCCTATACCCGTGCTCGTTCCGTGCTCCCGCGTGCCCGTTCCGTGTTACCCTATACCCGCTCCCTGTTCCCCTGTACATGCTCCGCGTGCCCGTTCCGTGTTACCCTATACCCGCTCCCTGTTCCTCTGTACATGCTCCGTGTTCCCCTGTTCCCGCTCCCTGTTCCCCTCTACCCGCTCCGTGTTCCCCTGTCCCCGCTCCGTGTTCCCCTATACCAGTTTCCTATTCCTTTGTATCCACTCCCTGTTCCCCTGTACCCGCTCCCTGTTCCCCTGTACCCGCTCAATGTTCCCTTGTACCAGCTCCCTGTTACCCTGTACCAGCTCCGTTTTCCCCCATGTCCACTCCGTGTTACCCTGTACCCGCTCCCTGTTCCACTGTACGTGCTCCGTGTTCCCCTGTACGTGCTCCGTGTTCCCCTGTACCCGCTCCCTGTTCCCCTGTACCCGCTCCCTATTCTCCAGTAACCGCTCCGTGTTCCCCTGTACCCTCTCCGTATTCCCCCAGTTCCCACTCCGTGTTCCCCTGTTTCCGCTCCATGTTCCCCTGTTCCTGCTCCATGTTCACATGTACCCGTTCCCTGTTCTCCTGTTCCACGTGCCATGTTCCCCTCTACCCGCTCCGGGTTCCCCTGAACCCGCTTCCTGTTCCCCTGTTCCTGCTCCATGTTCCCCTGTTCCCGCTCCGTGTTCCCCTGTGCCCACTCCGTGTTCCTCTGTACCTGCTGCCTGTTCCACTGTATCCCCTGCCTGTTCTCCTGTACCCCCTGCCTGTTCTCCTGTACCAGCTCCCTGTTCCCCAGTAAACGCTCCGTGTACCCCTGTACCCGCTCCGTGTTCCCCTGTACCCACTCCGTGTTCCCCTATACAACCCCTCCCGTTTTTCTCTGTACCCACCGCATGTTCCACTGTACCCGTTCCCTGTTCCCCTGTACCCGCTTCATGTTCCCTTGTACCAGGTCCCTGTTCCCCTATACCAGCTCCCTGTTCCCCCATGTCCCCTCCGTGTTACCCTGTGCATGCTCCGTGTTCTTCTGTACGTGCTCTGTGTTCCCCTGTATCCACTCCGTGTTCCCCTATACTCGCTCCGTGTTCCCCAGTACCCGTTCCATGTTCCCCTGTACCCGCTCCGTATTCGCCTGTACCCGCTCCCTGTTCCCTTGTACCCGCTGCCTGTTCCACTGTACCCCCTGCCTGTTCCCCTGTACCAGCTCCCTGTTCCCCAGTAAACGCTCCGTGTTACCCTGTACCCGCTCCGTGTTCCCCTATACCCCCCACCCGCCATTTTTCTCTGTACCCACCGCGTGTTCCCCTGTACCCGCTCCCTGTTCCCCTGTACCCGCTCCATGTTCCCTTGTACCAGGTCCCTGTTCCCCTGTACCAGCTCACTGTTCCCCCATGTCCCCTCCGTGTTACCCTGTACATGCTCCGTGTTCCCCTGTACGTGCTCCGTGTTCCCCAGTACCCGCTCCGTGTTCCCCAGTAACCGCTCCGTGTTCCCATGTACCCGCTCCGTATTCCCCTGTACTCGCTCCGTGTTCCCCTGTACCCGCTCCGTGTTACCCTGTACCCACTCCCTGTTCCCCTGTACGTGCTCCGTGTTCTCCTGTACGTGCTCCGTGTTACCCTATACCCGTGCTCGTTCCGTGCTCCCGCGGGCCCGCTCCGTGTTACCCTATACCCGCTCCCTGTTCCCCTGTACATGCTCCGTATTCCCCTATAACCGCTCCCTGTTCCGATGCACCCGCTCCCTGTTCCCCTGTTCCCGCTCCGTATTCCCCTCTACATGCTCTGTGTTCCCCTGTACCCGCTCCCTGTTCCCCTGTACCCGCTCCCTGTTCCCCTGTACCCGCTCCCTGTTCCCCTGTACACGCTCCCTGTTCCCCTGTACCCGCTCCATGTTCCCTTGTACCAGGTCCCTGTTCCCCTGTACCAGCTCACTGTTCCCCCATGTCCCCTCCGTGTTACCCTGTACATGCTCCGTGTTCCCCTGTACGTGCTCCGTGTTCCCCAGTACCCGCTCCGTGTTCCCCAGTAACCGCTCCGTGTTCCCATGTATCCGCTCCGTATTCCCCTGTACTCGCTCCGTGTTCCCCTGTACCCGCTCCGTGTTACCCTGTACCCACTCCCTGTTCCCCTGTACGTGCTCCGTGTTCTCCTGTACGTGCTCCGTGTTACCCTATACCCGTGCTCGTTCCGTGCTCCCGCGGGCCCGCTCCGTGTTACCCTATACCCGCTCCCTGTTCCCCTGTACATGCTCCGTATTCCCCTATAACCGCTCCCTGTTCCGATGCACCCGCTCCCTGTTCCCCTGTTCCCGCTCCGTATTCCCCTCTACATGCTCTGTGTTCCCCTGTACCCGCTCCCTGTTCCCCTGTACCCGCTCCCTGTTCCCCTGTACCCGCTCCCTGTTCCCCTGTACACGCTCCCTGTTCCCCTGTTCCCGCTCCGTGTTCCCCTCTACCTGCTCCCTGTTTGCCTGTACCCTCTCCCTGTTCCCCTGTTCCCTCTCCGTGCTCCCCTCTACCTGCTCCGTGTTCCCCTGTACCGCTGCCTGTTCCCCTGAACATGCTCCGTATTCCCCTATACCCGCTCCCTGTTCCCCTCTACCCGTTCCCTGGTCCCCTGCACCCGCTCCATGTTCCCCTGTTCCCGCACCGTGTTCCCCTCTACCTGCTCCGTGTTCCCCTGTACCCGCTGCCTGTTCCCTTCTACCCATTCCGTGTTCCTCTGTACCCGCTCCCTGTTTCTCCGTACCCGCTCCCTGTTTGCCTGTACCCGCTCCATGTTCCCCTGTACGTGCTCCGTGTTCACCTGTACCCGCTCCTTTTTACCCTGTAACCGCTCCGTTTTACCCTGTACCCGCTCCGTGTTACCCCGTACCCGCTCCGTGCTCGCCTGTACCCGTTCCGTGTTTGCCCCAATCCGCTTCGTGTTCCCGCTCCCTGTTCCACTGTGTGCGCTCATTGTTCCACTGTATCCGCTTCCTGTTCACCTGTACCCGCTCCCTGTTCCCCTGTACATGCTCCGTATTCCCCTATACCCGCTCCCTGTTCTGATGCACTCGTCCCCTGTCCCACTGTACCCCCTATCTGTTCCCCTGTACGCGCTCCGTGTTCCCCTGTACCCGTTCCGTGTTCCCCTGTACCAGCTCCCTGTTTCCCCATGTCCCCTCCGTGTTACCCTGTACATGCTCCGTGTTCCGCTGTACCCGCTCCATATTCCCCTGTACTCGCTCCGTGTTCCCCTGTACCCGCTCCGTGTTACCCTGTACCCGCTCCCTGTTCCCCGTTCGTGCTCCGTGTTCTCCTGTACGTGCTCCGTGTTACCCTATACCCGTGCTCGTTCCGTGCTCCCGCGTGCCCGTTCCGTGTTACCCTATACCCGCTCCCTGTTCCCCTGTACATGCTCCGCGTGCCCGTTCCGTGTCACCCTATACCCGCTCCCTGTTCCTCTGTACATGCTCCGTGTTCCCCTGTTCCCGCTCCCTGTTCCCCGCTACCCGCTCCGTGTTCCCCTGTCCCCGGTCCGTGTTCCCCTGTACCAGTTTCCTATTCCCCTGTACTCGCTCCCTGTTCCCCTGTACCTGCTCCATGTTCCCTTGTACCCGCTCCCTGTTCCCCTGTACCCGCTCCATGTTCCCTTGTACCAGCTCCCTGTTACCCTGTACCAGCTCCGTTTTCCCCCATGTCCACTCCGTGTTACACTGTATCCGCTCCCTGTTCCACTGTACGTGCTCCGTGTTCCCCTGTACGTGCTCCGTGTTCCCCTGTACCCGCTCCCTGTTCCCCTGTACCCGCTCCCTATTCTCCAGTAACCGCTCCGTGTTCCCCTGTACCCTCTCCGTATTCCCCTGTTCCCACTCCGTGTTCCCCTGTTTCCGCTCCATGTTCCCCTGTTCCTGCTCCATGTTCCCATTGTTCCCCTCTACCCGCTCCGTGTTCCCCTGAACCCGCTTCTTGTTCCCCTGTTCCTGCTCCATGTTCCCATTGTTCCCGCTCCGTGTTCCCCTGTACCCACTCCGTGTTCCCCTCTCTTCGCTCCGTGTTCCCCTGTACCTGCTCTCTGTTCCCCTGTACGTGCTCCGTGTTCTCCTGTACGTGCTCCGTGTTACCCTATACCCGTACTCGTTCCGTGCTCCAGCGTGCCCATTCCGTGTTACCCTATACTCGCTCCCTGTTCCCCTGTACATGCTCCGCGTGCCCGTTCCGTGTTATCCTATACCCGCTCCCTGTTCCTCTCTACCCGCACCGTGTTACCCTGTACCCGCTGCCTGTTCCCCTGTTCCCGCTCCCTGTTCCCCTCTACCTGCTCCGTGTTCCCCTGTACCGCTGCCTCTTCCCCTGAACATGCTCCGTATTCCCCTATACCCGCTCCCTGTTCCCCTGTACCCGCTCCCTGTTCCCCTGTACCCACTCCCTGTTCCCCTGTTCCCGCTCCCTGTTCCCCAACTACCTGCTCCGTGTTTGCCTGTACCCGCTGCCTGTTCTCTTCTACCCACTCCGTGTTCCACTGTACCCGCTCCGTTCCCCTGTACCCGCTCCCTGTTTCTCCGTACCCGCTCCCTGTTTGACTGTACCCGCTCCCTGTTCCCCTGTACCTGCTCCGTGTTCCCCTGTACCAGTTCCCTGTTCCCCTGTACCCACTCCCTGTTCCCCTGTACCCGCTCCATGTTCCCTTGTACCAGCTCCCTGTTTCCCTGTACCAGCTCCGTGTTCCCCCATGTCCACTTCGTGTTACCCTGTACCCGCTCTCTGTTCCACTGTTCGTGCTCCGTGTTCCCCTGTACGTGCTCCGTGTTCCCCTGTACGCGCTCCCTGTTCCTCTCTACGTGCTCTGTGTTCCCCTGTACGTGCCCCGTGTTCCCCTGTACCCGCTACTTGTTCCCCTGTATTCGCTCCGTGTTCCCCAGTACCCGCTCCGTGTTCCCCTGTACCCGCTCCATATTCCCATGTGCCCGCTCCCTGTTCCCCTATACATGCTCCGTATTCCCCTGTACCCACTCCCTGTTCCCCTGTATGCGCTCCCTATTCCCCTGTACCCGCTCCGTGTTACTCTGTACGCGCTCGATGTTAGCCTGTACCCGCTCCGTGTTCCCCTGTTCCCGCTCCTTGCTCCCGTGTTCCCGCTCCATGTTCCTCAGTTCCGTGTTCCCCAGTTCTGTATTCCCCAGTTCCCTGTTCCTCCTGCTCCGTGTTCCCCTGTACACGCTCCCTATTCACATTTGTACACTCCCTGTTGCCAGCGCATGCTGCTTGTTCGCCTGCACCCTGCTCCGTGTTCCCCTGTACCCGCTGCCTGTTCCCCTGTACACGCTCCCTGTTTCTCTGTTCCTGCTCTGTGATCCCCTCTACCTGCTCCGTGTTACCCTGTACCCGCACCCTGTTCCCTTGTGCGTGCTCCATGTTCCCCTGTACGTGCTCCACGTTCCCCTGTACGTGCTCGGTGTTCCCCTGTACCCGCTTCCTGTTCCCCTGTATGTGCTCCGTGTTCCCCTGTACGCGCTCCGTGTTCCCCTGTACACGCTCAGTGTTCCCCAGTACCCGCTCCGTGTTCCCCTGTACCCGCTCCGTATTCCCCTGTACTCGCTCCGTGTTCCCCTGTACCCGCTCCGTGTTGCCCTGTACCCGCTCCCTGTTCCCCTGTACATGTTCCGTATTCCCCTGTAAACGCTCCCTGTTCCGCTGTATACATTCCCTGTTCCCCTGTACCCGCTCCGTGTTACTCTGTACCCGCTCCGTGTTAGCCTGCACCCGCTCCGTGTTCCCCTGTTCCCGCACCTTGCTCCCGTGTTCCCGCTCCGTGTTCCTCAGTTCCGTGTTCCCCAGTTCTGTGTTCCCCAGTTCCCTGTTCCTCCTGCTCCGTGTTCCCCTGTACACGCTCCCTATACACATTTGCACGCTCCCTGTTGCCAGTACATGCTGCTTCTTCGCCTGTTCCATGTTCCCCGCTCCGTGTTCCCCTGCACCCCGCTCCGTGTTCCCCTGTACCCGCTGCCTGTTCCCCTGTATCCGCTCCCTGTTCCCCTGAACATGCTCCGTATTCCCCTATACCCGCTCCCTGTTCCCCTGTACCCACTCCCTGTTCCCCTGTACCCGCTCCCTGTACCCCTGTTCCCGCACCGTGTTCCCCTCTACCTGCTCCGTGTTCCCCTGTACCCGCTGCCTGTCCCCTTCTACCCATTCCGTGTTCCCCTGTACCCGCTCCGTTTCTCCGTACCCGCTCCCTGTTTGCCTGTACCCGCTCCCTGTTCCCCTGTACGTGCTCCGTGTTCACCTGTACCCACTCCGTTTTACCCTGTAACCGCTCTATTTTACCCTGTACCCTCTCCGTGTTACCCCGTATCCGCTCCGTGCTCGCCTGTACCCGTTCCGTGTTTGCCCCTATCCGCTTCGTGTTCCCGCTCCCTGTACCACTGTGTGCGCTCATTATTCCACTGTACCCGCTTCCTGTTCACCTGTACCCGCTCCCTGTTCCCCTGTACATGCTCCGTATTCCCCTATACCCGCTACCTGTTCCGATGCACCCGCTCCCTGTTCCACTGTACCCGCTCCCTGTTCCCCTTTTCCCGCTCCATGTTCCCCTCTACATGCTCTGTGTTCCCCTGTACCCGCTGCCTGTTCTCCTGTACCCGTTCCGTGTTCCCCTGTACCCGTTCCCTGTTCCCCTGTTCCTGCTCCATGTTCCCCTGTTCCCGCTCCGTGTTCCCCTGTACCCACTCCGTGTTCCCCTGTACCCGCTGCCTGTTCCACTGTACCCCCTGCCTGTTCCCCTGTACCAGCTCCCTGTTCCCCAGTAAACGCTCTGTGTTCCCCTGTTCCCGCTCTGTGTTCCCCTGTTCCCGCTCTGTGTTCCCCTGTTCCCGCTCCGTGTACCCCTGTACCCGCTCCGTGTTCCCCTGTACCCGCTCCCTGTTCCCCTGTACCCGCTCCATGTTCCCTTGTACCAGGTCCCTGTTCCCCTGTACCAGCTCCCTGTTCCCCCATGTCACCTCCGTGTTCCCCTGTACGTGCTCCGTGTTCCCCTGCACCCCGCTCCGTGTTCCCCTGTACCCGCTGCCTGTTCCCTGTACACACTCCCTGTTCCCCTGTACACGCTCCCTGTTCCCCTGTACCCGTTCCCTGTTCTCGTGTACCCACTCCCTGTTCCCCTGTATACGCTCCCTGTTCCCCTGTACCCGCTCCGTGTTACTCTGTACCCGCTCCGTGTTAGCCTGTACCCGCTCCGTGTTCACCCTGTTCCCGCTCCTTGCTCCCGTGTTTCCGCTCCGTGTTCCTCAATTCCGTGTTCCCCAGTCCTGTGTTCCCCAGTTCCCTGTTCCTCCTGCTCCGTGTTCCTCTGTACACGCTCCCTATACACATTTGCATGCTCCCCGTTGCCAGTACATGCTGCTTGTTCGCCTGTTCCATGTTCCCCGCTCCGTGTTCCCCTGCACCCCGCTCCGTGTTCCCCTGTACCCGCTGCCTGTTCCCTGTACACACTCCCTGTTCCCCTGTACACGCTCCCTGTTCCCCTGTTCCCGCTTCGTGTTCCCGCTTCGTGTTCCCCTGTACCCGTTCCCTGTTCTCCTGTACCCGCTCCCTGTTCCCCTGTACCCGCTCCCTGTTCCCCTGTACACGCTCACTGTTCCCCTGTTCCCGCTCCGTGTTCCCCTCTACCTGCTCCGTGTTCCCCTGTACCCGTTCCCTGTTCTCGTGTACCCACTCCCTGTTCCCCTGTATCCACTCCCTATTTCTCCGTATCCGCTCCGTTTGCCTGTACCCTCTCCCTGTTCCCCTGTTCCCTCTCCGTGTTCCCCTCTACCTGCTCCGTGTTCCCCTGTACCGCTGCCTGTTCCCCTGAACATGCTCTGTATTCCTCTATACCCGCTCCCTGTTCCCCTGTACCCGCTCCCTGTTCCCCTGCACCCGCTCCATGTTCCCCTGTTCCCGCACCGTGTTCCCCTCTACCTGCTCCGTGTTCCCCTGTACCCGCTGCCTGTTCCCTTCTACCCATTCCGTGTTCCCCTGTACCCGCTCCCTGTTTCTCCGTACCCGCTCCCTGTTTGCCTGTACCCGCTTCATGTTCCCCTGTACGTGCTCCGTGTTCACCTGTACCCGCTCCTTTTTACCATGTAACCGCTCCGTTTTACCCTGTACCCGCTCCGTGTTACCCCGTACCCGCTCCGTGCTCGCCTATACCGTTCCGTGTTTGCCCCTATCCGCTTCGCGTTCCCGCTCCCTGTTCCACTGTGTGCGCTCATTGTTCCACTGTACCCGCTTCCTGTTCCCCTGTACCCGCTCCCTGTTCCCCTGTACATGCTCCGTATTCCCCTATACCCGCTCCCTGTTCCGATGCACTCGCCCCCTGTTCCACTGTACCCCCTGCCTGTTCCCCTGTACTCGCTCCGTGTTCCCCAGTACCCGCTCCGTGTTCCCCTGTACCCGCTCCGTATTCCCCTGTACCCCCTCCCTGTTCCCCTGTACCCGTTCCGTGTTCCCCTGTTTCCGCTCCATGTTCCCCTGTTCCTGCTCCATGTTCACATGTACCCGTTCCCTGTTCTCCTGTTCCACGTGCCATGTTCCCCTCTACCCGCTCCGTGTTCCCCTGAACCCGCTTCCTGTTCCTGCTCCATGTTCCCCTGTTCCCGCTCCGTGTTCCCCTGTACCCACTCCGTGTTCCCCTGTACCCGCTGCCTGTTCCACTGTACCCCCTGCCTGTTCTCCTGTACCAGCTCCCTGTTCCCCAGTAAACGCTCCGTGTACCCCTTTACCTGCTCCGTGTTCCCCTGTACCCGTTCCGTGTTCCCCTATACAACCCCTCCCGTTTTTCTCTGTACCCACCGCATGTTCCACTGTACCCGCTCCATGTTCCCCTGTACCCGCTCCATGTTCCCTTGTACCAGGTCCCTGTTCCCCAGTACCAGCTCCCTGTTCCCCCATGTCCCCTCCGTGTTACTCTGTACATTCTCCGTGTTCTTCTGTACGTGCTCCGTGTTCCCCTATACTCGCTCCGTGTTCCCCAGTACCCGCTCCCTGTTCCCCTGTACCCGCTGCCTGTTCCACTGTACCCCCTGCCTGTTCCCCTGTACCAGCTCCCTGTTCCCCAGTAAACGCTCCGTGTTACCCTGTACCCGCTCCGTGTTCCCCTATACCCCCCACCCGCCGTTTTTCTCTTTACCCACCGCGTGTTCCCCTGTACCCGCTCCCTGTTCCCCTGTACTCGCTCTGTGTTCCCCTGTACATGATTCGTATTCCCCTGTACCTGCTCCCTGTTCCCCTGTACCCGCTCCATGTTCCCTTGTACCAGCTCCCTGTTCCCCTGTACTAGCTCCGTGTTCCCCCATGTCCACTCCGTGTTACCCCGTACCCGCTCCCTGTCCCACTGTACGTGCTCCGTGTTCCCCTGTACGTGCTCCGTGTTCCCCTGTACCCGCTCCCTGTTCCCCTGTACGTGCTCCGTGTTCCCCTGTACGTGCTCCGTGTTTCCCTGTACGTGCTCCGTGTTCCACAGTACCCGCTCCGTGTTCCCCTGTACTCGCTCCGTGTTCCCCTGTACGTGCTCCGTGTTCCCCTGTTCCCGCTCCTTGCTCCCGTGTTCCCGCTCCGTGTTCCTCAGTTCCGTGTTCCCCAGTCCTGTGTTCCCCAGTTCCCTGTTCCTCCTGCTCCGTGTTCCCCTGTACACGCTCCCTATACACATTTACACGCTCCCTGTTGCCAGTACATGCTGCTTATTCGCCTGTTCCATGTTCCCCGCTCCGTGTTCCCCTGCACCCCGCTCCGTGTTCCCCTGTACCCGCTGCCTGTTCTCCTGTACCCGCTCCCTGTTCCCCTGAACATGCTCCGTATTCCCCTATACCCGCTCCCTGTTCCCCTGTACCCGCTCCCTGTTCCCCTGTTCCCGCACCGTGTTCCCCTCTACCTGCTCCGTGTTCCCCTGTACCCGCTGCCTGTTTCTCCGTACCCGCTCCCTGTTTGCCTGTACCCGCTCCCTGTTCCCCTGTACGTGCTCCGTGTTCACCTGTACCCGCTCCGTTTTACCCTGTAACCGCTCCGTTTTACCCTGTACCCGCTCCGTATTCCCCGACACCCGCTCCCTGTTCCAATGCACCCGCTCCCTGTTCCCCTGTACACGATCCCTGTTCCCCTGTTCCCGCTCCGTGTTCCCCTCTACCTGCTCCGTGGTCCCCTGTACCCGTTCCCTGTTCTCCTGTACCCACTCCCTGTTCCCCTGTATCCGCTCCCTATTTCTCCGTATCCGCTCCCTGTTTGCCTGTACCCTCTCCCTGTTCCCCTCTACCTGCTCCGCGTTCCCCTGTACCGCTGCCTGTTCCCCTGAACATGCTCCGTATTCCCCTATACCCGCTCCCTGTTCCCCTGTACCCGCTCCCCATTCCCCTGCACCCGCTCCATGTTCCCCTGTTCCCGCACCGTGTTCCCCTCTACCTGCTCCGTGTTCCCCTGTACCCGCTGCCTGTTCCCTTCTACCCATTCCGTGTTCCCCTGTACCCGCTCCCTGTTTCTCCGTACCCGCTCCCTGTTTGCCTGTACCCCCTCCTTTTTACCCTGTAACCGCTCCGTTTTACCCTGTACCCGCTCCGTGTTACCCCGTACCTGCTCCGTGCTCGACTGTACCCGTTCCGTGTTTGCCCCTATCCGCTTCGTGTTCCCGCTCCCTGTTCCACTGTGTGCGCTCATTGTTCCACTGTACCCGCTTCCTGTTCCCCTGTACCCGCTCCCTGTTCCCCTGTACATGCTCCGTATTCCCCTATACCCGCTCCCTGTTCCGATGCACTCGTCCCCTGTTCCACTGTACCCCCTGCCTGTTCCCCTGTACTCGCTCCGTGTTCCCCAGTACCTGCTCCGTGTTCCCCTGTACCCGCTCCGTATTCCCCTGTACCCGCTCCCTGTTCCCCTGTACCCGTTCCGTGTTCCCCTGTACCCCCTGCCTGTTCCCCTGTACCCGCTCCATGTTTCCTTGTACCAGGTCCCTGTTCCCCTGTACCAGCTCCCTGTTCCCCCATGTCCCCTCCGTGTTACCCTGTACATGCTCCGTGTTCCGCTGTACCTGCTCCATATTCCCCTGTACTCGCTCCGTGTTCCCCTGTACCCGCTCCGTGTTACCCTGTACCCGCTCCCTGTTCCCCTGTACGTGCTCCGTGTTCTCCTGTACGTGCTCCGTGTTACCCTATACCCGTGCTCGTTCCGTGCTCCCGCGTGCCCGTTCCGTGTTACCCTATACCCGCTCCCTGTTCCCCTGTACATGCTCCGCGTGCCCGTTCCGTGTTACCCTATACCCGCTCCCTGTTCCTCTGTACATGCTCCGTGTTCCCCTGTTCCCGCTCCCTGTTCCCCTCTACCCGCTCCGTGTTCCCCTGTCCCCGCTCCGTGTTCCCCTATACCAGTTTCCTATTCCTTTGTATCCACTCCCTGTTCCCCTGTACCCGCTCCCTGTTCCCCTGTACCCGCTCAATGTTCCCTTGTACCAGCTCCCTGTTACCCTGTACCAGCTCCGTTTTCCCCCATGTCCACTCCGTGTTACCCTGTACCCGCTCCCTGTTCCACTGTACGTGCTCTGTGTTCCCCTGTACGTGCTCCGTGTTCCCCTGTACCTGCTCCCTGTTCCCCTGTACCCGCTCCCTATTCTCCAGTAACCGCTCCGTGTTCCCCTGTACCCTCTCCGTATTCCCCCAGTTCCCACTCCGTGTTCCCCTGTTTCCGCTCCATGTTCCCCTGTTCCTGCTCCATGTTCACATGTACCCGTTCCCTGTTCTCCTGTTCCACGTGCCATGTTCCCCTCTACCCGCTCCGGGTTCCCCTGAACCCGCTTCCTGTTCCCCTGTTCCTGCTCCATGTTCCCCTGTTCCCGCTCCGTGTTCCCCTGTGCCCACTCCGTGTTCCTCTGTACCTGCTGCCTGTTCCACTGTATCCCCTGCCTGTTCTCCTGTACCCCCTGCCTGTTCTCCTGTACCAGCTCCCTGTTCCCCAGTAAACGCTCCGTGTACCCCTGTACCCGCTCCGTGTTCCCCTGTACCCACTCCGTGTTCCCCTATACAACCCCTCCCGTTTTTCTCTGTACCCACCGCATGTTCCACTGTACCCGTTCCCTGTTCCCCTGTACCCGCTTCATGTTCCCTTGTACCAGGTCCCTGTTCCCCTATACCAGCTCCCTGTTCCCCCATGTCCCCTCCGTGTTACCCTGTGCATGCTCCGTGTTCTTCTGTACGTGCTCTGTGTTCCCCTGTATCCACTCCGTGTTCCCCTATACTCGCTCCGTGTTCCCCAGTACCCGTTCCATGTTCCCCTGTACCCGCTCCGTATTCGCCTGTACCCGCTCCCTGTTCCCTTGTACCCGCTGCCTGTTCCACTGTACCCCCTGCCTGTTCCCCTGTACCAGCTCCCTGTTCCCCAGTAAACGCTCCGTGTTACCCTGTACCCGCTCCGTGTTCCCCTATACCCCCCACCCGCCATTTTTCTCTGTACCCACCGCGTGTTCCCCTGTACCCGCTCCCTGTTCCCCTGTACCCGCTCCATGTTCCCTTGTACCAGGTCCCTGTTCCCCTGTACCAGCTCACTGTTCCCCCATGTCCCCTCCGTGTTACCCTGTACATGCTCCGTGTTCCCCTGTACGTGCTCCGTGTTCCCCAGTACCCGCTCCGTGTTCCCCAGTAACCGCTCCGTGTTCCCATGTACCCGCTCCGTATTCCCCTGTACTCGCTCCGTGTTCCCCTGTACCCGCTCCGTGTTACCCTGTACCCACTCCCTGTTCCCCTGTACGTGCTCCGTGTTCTCCTGTACGTGCTCCGTGTTACCCTATACCCGTGCTCGTTCCGTGCTCCCGCGGGCCCGCTCCGTGTTACCCTATACCCGCTCCCTGTTCCCCTGTACATGCTCCGTATTCCCCTATAACCGCTCCCTGTTCCGATGCACCCGCTCCCTGTTCCCCTGTTCCCGCTCCGTATTCCCCTCTACATGCTCTGTGTTCCCCTGTACCCGCTCCCTGTTCCCCTGTACCCGCTCCCTGTTCCCCTGTACCCGCTCCCTGTTCCCCTGTACACGCTCCCTGTTCCCCTGTTCCCGCTCCGTGTTCCCCTCTACCTGCTCCCTGTTTGCCTGTACCCTCTCCCTGTTCCCCTGTTCCCTCTCCGTGCTCCCCTCTACCTGCTCCGTGTTCCCCTGTACCGCTGCCTGTTCCCCTGAACATGCTCCGTATTCCCCTATACCCGCTCCCTGTTCCCCTGTACCCGTTCCCTGGTCCCCTGCACCCGCTCCATGTTCCCCTGTTCCCGCACCGTGTTCCCCTCTACCTGCTCCGTGTTCCCCTGTACCCGCTGCCTGTTCCCTTCTACCCATTCCGTGTTCCTCTGTACCCGCTCCCTGTTTCTCCGTACCCGCTCCCTGTTTGCCTGTACCCGCTCCATGTTCCCCTGTACGTGCTCCGTGTTCACCTGTACCCGCTCCTTTTTACCCTGTAACCGCTCCGTTTTACCCTGTACCCGCTCCGTGTTACCCCGTACCCGCTCCGTGCTCGCCTGTACCCGTTCCGTGTTTGCCCCAATCCGCTTCGTGTTCCCGCTCCCTGTTCCACTGTGTGCGCTCATTGTTCCACTGTATCCGCTTCCTGTTCACCTGTACCCGCTCCCTGTTCCCCTGAACATGCTCCGTATTGCCCTATACCCGCTCCCTGTTCCGATGCACTCGTCCCCTGTCCCACTGTACCCCCTATCTGTTCCCCTGTACGCGCTCCGTGTTCCCCTGTACCCGTTCCGTGTTCCCCTGTACCAGCTCCGTGTTACCCTGTACCCACTCCCTGTTCCCCTGTACGTGCTCCGTGTTCTCCTGTACGTGCTCCGTGTTACCCTATACCCGTGCTCGTTCCGTGCTCCCGCGGGCCCGCTCCGTGTTACCCTATACCCGCTCCCTGTTCCCCTGTACATGCTCCGTATTCCCCTATAACCGCTCCCTGTTCCGATGCACCCGCTCCCTGTTCCCCTGTTCCCGCTCCGTATTCCCCTCTACATGCTCTGTGTTCCCCTGTACCCGCTCCCTGTTCCCCTGTACCCGCTCCCTGTTCCCCTGTACCCGCTCCCTGTTCCCCTGTACACGCTCCCTGTTCCCCTGTTCCCGCTCCGTGTTCCCCTCTACCTGCTCCCTGTTTGCCTGTACCCTCTCCCTGTTCCCCTGTTCCCTCTCCGTGCTCCCCTCTACCTGCTCCGTGTTCCCCTGTACCGCTGCCTGTTCCCCTGAACATGCTCCGTATTCCCCTATACCCGCTCCCTGTTCCCCTCTACCCGTTCCCTGGTCCCCTGCACCCGCTCCATGTTCCCCTGTTCCCGCACCGTGTTCCCCTCTACCTGCTCCGTGTTCCCCTGTACCCGCTGCCTGTTCCCTTCTACCCATTCCGTGTTCCTCTGTACCCGCTCCCTGTTTCTCCGTACCCGCTCCCTGTTTGCCTGTACCCGCTCCATGTTCCCCTGTACGTGCTCCGTGTTCACCTGTACCCGCTCCTTTTTACCCTGTAACCGCTCCGTTTTACCCTGTACCCGCTCCGTGTTACCCCGTACCCGCTCCGTGCTCGCCTGTACCCGTTCCGTGTTTGCCCCAATCCGCTTCGTGTTCCCGCTCCCTGTTCCACTGTGTGCGCTCATTGTTCCACTGTATCCGCTTCCTGTTCACCTGTACCCGCTCCCTGTTCCCCTGTACATGCTCCGTATTCCCCTATACCCGCTCCCTGTTCTGATGCACTCGTCCCCTGTCCCACTGTACCCCCTATCTGTTCCCCTGTACGCGCTCCGTGTTCCCCTGTACCCGTTCCGTGTTCCCCTGTACCAGCTCCCTGTTTCCTCATGTCCCCTCCGTGTTACCCTGTACATGCTCCGTGTTCCGCTGTACCCGCTCCATATTCCCCTGTACTCGCTCCGTGTTCCCCTGTACCCGCTCCGTGTTACCCTGTACCCGCTCCCTGTTCCCCGTTCGTGCTCCGTGTTCTCCTGTACGTGCTCCGTGTTACCCTATACCCGTGCTCGTTCCGTGCTCCCGCGTGCCCGTTCCGTGTTACCCTATACCCGCTCCCTGTTCCCCTGTACATGCTCCGCGTGCCCGTTCCGTGTCACCCTATACCCGCTCCCTGTTCCTCTGTACATGCTCCGTGTTCCCCTGTTCCCGCTCCCTGTTCCCCGCTACCCGCTCCGTGTTCCCCTGTCCCCGGTCCGTGTTCCCCTGTACCAGTTTCCTATTCCCCTGTACTCGCTCCCTGTTCCCCTGTACCTGCTCCATGTTCCCTTGTACCCGCTCCCTGTTCCCCTGTACCCGCTCCATGTTCCCTTGTACCAGCTCCCTGTTACCCTGTACCAGCTCCGTTTTCCCCCATGTCCACTCCGTGTTACACTGTATCCGCTCCCTGTTCCACTGTACGTGCTCCGTGTTCCCCTGTACGTGCTCCGTGTTCCCCTGTACCCGCTCCCTGTTCCCCTGTACCCGCTCCCTATTCTCCAGTAACCGCTCCGTGTTCCCCTGTACCCTCTCCGTATTCCCCTGTTCCCACTCCGTGTTCCCCTGTTTCCGCTCCATGTTCCCCTGTTCCTGCTCCATGTTCCCATTGTTCCCCTCTACCCGCTCCGTGTTCCCCTGAACCCGCTTCTTGTTCCCCTGTTCCTGCTCCATGTTCCCATTGTTCCCGCTCCGTGTTCCCCTGTACCCACTCCGTGTTCCCCTCTCTTCGCTCCGTGTTCCCCTGTACCTGCTCTCTGTTCCCCTGTACGTGCTCCGTGTTCTCCTGTACGTGCTCCGTGTTACCCTATACCCGTACTCGTTCCGTGCTCCAGCGTGCCCATTCCGTGTTACCCTATACTCGCTCCCTGTTCCCCTGTACATGCTCCGCGTGCACGTTCCGTGTTATCCTATACCCGCTCCCTGTTCCTCTCTACCCGCACCGTGTTACCCTGTACCCGCTGCCTGTTCCCCTGTTCCCGCTCCCTGTTCCCCTCTACCTGCTCCGTGTTCCCCTGTACCGCTGCCTCTTCCCCTGAACATGCTCCGTATTCCCCTATACCCGCTCCCTGTTCCCCTGTACCCACTCCCTGTTCCCCTGTTCCCGCTCCCTGTTCCCCAACTACCTGCTCCGTGTTTGCCTGTACCCGCTGCCTGTTCTCTTCTACCCACTCCGTGTTCCACTGTACCCGCTCCGTTCCCCTGTACCCGCTCCCTGTTTCTCCGTACCCGCTCCCTGTTTGACTGTACCCGCTCCCTGTTCCCCTGTACCTGCTCCGTGTTCCCCTGTACCAGTTCCCTGTTCCCCTGTACCCACTCCCTGTTCCCCTGTACCCGCTCCATGTTCCCTTGTACCAGCTCCCTGTTTCCCTGTACCAGCTCCGTGTTCCCCCATGTCCACTTCGTGTTACCCTGTACCCGCTCTCTGTTCCACTGTTCGTGCTCCGTGTTCCCCTGTACGTGCTCCGTGTTCCCCTGTACGCGCTCCCTGTTCCTCTCTACGTGCTCTGTGTTCCCCTGTACGTGCCCCGTGTTCCCCTGTACCCGCTACTTGTTCCCCTGTATTCGCTCCGTGTTCCCCAGTACCCGCTCCGTGTTCCCCTGTACCCGCTCCATATTCCCATGTGCCCGCTCCCTGTTCCCCTATACATGCTCCGTATTCCCCTGTACCCACTCCCTGTTCCCCTGTATGCGCTCCCTATTCCCCTGTACCCGCTCCGTGTTACTCTGTACGCGCTCGATGTTAGCCTGTACCCGCTCCGTGTTCCCCTGTTCCCGCTCCTTGCTCCCGTGTTCCCGCTCCATGTTCCTCAGTTCCGTGTTCCCCAGTTCTGTATTCCCCAGTTCCCTGTTCCTCCTGCTCCGTGTTCCCCTGTACACGCTCCCTATTCACATTTGTACACTCCCTGTTGCCAGCGCATGCTGCTTGTTCGCCTGCACCCTGCTCCGTGTTCCCCTGTACCCGCTGCCTGTTCCCCTGTACACGCTCCCTGTTTCTCTGTTCCTGCTCTGTGATCCCCTCTACCTGCTCCGTGTTACCCTGTACCCGCACCCTGTTCCCTTGTGCGTGCTCCATGTTCCCCTGTACGTGCTCCACGTTCCCCTGTACGTGCTCGGTGTTCCCCTGTACCCGCTTCCTGTTCCCCTGTATGTGCTCCGTGTTCCCCTGTACGCGCTCCGTGTTCCCCTGTACACGCTCAGTGTTCCCCAGTACCCGCTCCGTGTTCCCCTGTACCCGCTCCGTATTCCCCTGTACTCGCTCCGTGTTCCCCTGTACCCGCTCCGTGTTGCCCTGTACCCGCTCCCTGTTCCCCTGTACATGTTCCGTATTCCCCTGTAAACGCTCCCTGTTCCGCTGTATACATTCCCTGTTCCCCTGTACCCGCTCCGTGTTACTCTGTACCCGCTCCGTGTTAGCCTGCACCCGCTCCGTGTTCCCCTGTTCCCGCACCTTGCTCCCGTGTTCCCGCTCCGTGTTCCTCAGTTCCGTGTTCCCCAGTTCTGTGTTCCCCAGTTCCCTGTTCCTCCTGCTCCGTGTTCCCCTGTACACGCTCCCTATACACATTTGCACGCTCCCTGTTGCCAGTACATGCTGCTTCTTCGCCTGTTCCATGTTCCCCGCTCCGTGTTCCCCTGCACCCCGCTCCGTGTTCCCCTGTACCCGCTGCCTGTTCCCCTGTACCTGCTGCCTGTTCCCCTGTACCTGCTCCCTGTTCCCCTGTACACGCTCCCTGTTCCCCTGTTCCCGCTCCGTGTTCCCCTCTACCTGCTCAGTGTTCCCCTGTACCAGTTCCCTGTTCTCCTGTACCCGCTCCCTGTTTCTCCGTACCCGCTCCCTGTTCTCCTGTACCCGCTCCCTGTTCCCTTGTTCCCGCTCCGTGTTCCCCTCTACCTGCTCCGTGTTCCCCTGTACCGCTGCCTGTTCCCCTGAACATGCTCCGTATTCCCCAATACCCGCTCCCTGTTCCCCTGTACCCGCTCCCTGTTCCCCTGTACCCGCTCCCTGTTCCCCTGTTCCCGCTCCGTGTTCCCCTCTACCTGCTCCGTGTTCGCCTGTACCCGCTCCCTGTTTCTCCGTACCCGCTCCCTGTTTGACTGTACCCGCTCCCTGTTCCCCTGTACGTGCTCCGTGTTCACCTGTACCCGCTCCGTTTTACCCTGTAACCGATCCGTTTTACCCTGTACCCGCTCCTTGTTACCCTGTACCCGCTCCGTGCTCGCCTGTACCCATTCCGTGTTTCCCCCGATCCGCTTCGTGTTCCCGCTTCCTGTTCCACTGTAGGCGCTCATTGTTCCACTATACCCGCTCCCTGTTCTCCTGTACCTGCTCCCTGTTCTTCTGTACACGCTCCCTGTTCCCCTGTACTCGCTCCCTGTTCCGATGTAACCGCTCCTTGTTCTCCAGTAACCGCTCCGTGTTCCCCTGTATCCGCTCCTTATTCCCCTGTTCCCACTCCGTGCTCTCCTGTTTCCGCTCCATGTTCCCCTGTTCCTGCTCCGTGTTCCCCTCTACCTGCTGCGTGTTCACCTGTACCCGCTGCCTGTTCCCCTGTACCCGTTCCCTGTTCTCCTGTTCCATGTGCCATGTTCGCCTCGACCCGCTCCGTGTTCCCCTGTACCCGCTTCCTGTACCCCTGTTTCCGCTCCGTGTTCCCCTGTTCCCGCTCCGTGTTTCCCTGTACCCACTCCCTGTTCCCCTGTACCCGCTCCATGTTCCCCTGTACCCGCTCCGTGTTCCCCTGTACCCGCTCCGTGTTCCCCTGTACCCGCTGCCTGTTCCATTGTACCCGCTGCCTGTTCCCGTGTACCTGCTCCGTGTTCCCCTGTTCCCGCTCTGTGTTCCCCTGTTCCCGCTCCGTGTTTTCCTGTACGCGCTCCGTGTTCCCCTGTACCTGCTGCCTGTTCCCCTGTACCCGCTCCCTGTTCTGCTGTACCCGCTCCCTGTTCTCCAGTAACCGCTCCGTGTTCCCCTGTACCCGCTTCCTGTACCCCTGTTTCCGCTCCGTGTTCCCCTGTTCCCGCTCCGTGTTTCCTGTACCCACTCCCTGTTCCCCTGTACCCGCTCCATGTTCCCCTGTACCCGCTCCGTGTTCCCCTGTACCCGCTCCGTGTTCCCCTGTACCCGCTGCCTGTTCCATTGTACCCGCTGCCTGTTCCCGTGTACCTGCTCCGTGTTCCCCTGTTCCCGCTCTGTGTTCCCCTGTTCCCGCTCCGTGTTTTCCTGTACCCGCTCCGTGTTCCCCTGTACCTGCTGCCTGTTCCCCTGTACCCGCTCCGTGTTCCCCTGTACCAGTTCCCTGTTCCCCTGTACCCGCTCCATGTTCCCCTGTACCCGCTCCGTGTTCCCCTGTACCCGCTCCGTGTTCCCCTGTACCCGCTCCCTGTTCCACTGTATGTGCTCATTGTTCCACTGTACCCGCTTCCTGTTCCCCTGTACCAGGTCCCTTTTCCCCTGAACATGCTCCGTATTCCCCTCTACCCGCCCCCTGTTCCCCTGTTCCCGCTCCGTGTTCCCCTCCACCTGCTGCGTGTTCCCCTTTACCCGCTGCCTGTTCCCCTGTACCCGCTCCATGTTCCCCTGTACCCGCTGCCTGCTCCCTTCTACCCACTCCGTGTTCCCCTGTACCCGCTCTCTGTTCCACTGTATGTGCTCATTGTTCCACTGTACACGCTTCCTGTTCCCCTGTAACCGCTCCCTTTTCCCCTGAACATGCTCCGTATTCCCCTCTACACGCCCCCTGTTCCCCTGTTCCCGCTCCGTGTTCCCCTCTACCTGCTGTGTGTTCCCCTGTACCCGCTGCCTGTTCCCCTGTACCCGCTCCATGTTCCCCTGTACCCGCTGCCTGCTCCCTTCTACCCACTCCGTGTTCCCCTGTACCCGCTCTCTGTTCCACTGTATGTGCTCATTGTTCCACTGTACACGCTTCCTGTTCCCCTGTAACCGCTCCCTTTTCCCCTGAACATGCTCCGTATTCCCCTCGACACGCCCCCTGTTCCCCTGTTCCCGCTCCGTGTTCCCCTCTACCTGCTGCGTGTTCCCCTTTACCCGCTGCCTGTTCCCCTGTACCCGCTCCATGTTCCCCTGTACCCGCTGCCTGCTCCCTTCTACCCACTCCGTGTTCCCCTGTACCCGCTCTCTGTTCCACTGTATGTGCTCATTGTTCCACTGTACACGCTTCCTGTTCCCCTGTAACCGCTCCCTTTTCCCCTGAACATGCTCCGTATTCCCCTCTACACGCCCCCTGTTCCCCTGTTCCCGCTCCGTGTTCCCCTCTACCTGCTGTGTGTTCCCCTGTACCCGCTGCCTGTTCCCCTGTACGTGCTCCGTATTCACCTGTACCCACTACATTTTACCCTGGAACTGCTCCGTATTACCCTGTACTCTCTCCGTGTTACCCCGTACCCGCTCCGTGCTCGCCTGTACCCGTTCTGTGTCCCCCCTATCGGCTTCGTGTTCCCGCTCCCTGTTCCACTGTATGTGCTCATTGTTCCACTGTACCCGCTTCCTGTTCCCCTGTACCCGCTTCCTGTTCCCCTGAACATGCTCCGTATTCCCCTATACCCGCTCCCTGTTCCCCTGTACCCGCTCCCTGTTCCCCTGTACCCTCTCCCTGTTCCCCTGTTCCTGCTCCGTGTTCCCTTCTACCCACTCCGTGTTCCCCTGTACCCGCTCCCTGTTCCCCTGTACCCGCTCCCTGTTTCTCCGTACCCGCTCCCTGTATGCCTGTACCCGCTCCCTGTTCGCCTGTATGTGCCCCGTGTTCACCTGTACCCGCTCCGTTTTACCCTCTACCCGCCCCCTGTTACCCTGTTCCCGGTCCGTGTTCCCCTCTACCTGCTGTGTGTTCCCCTGTACCCGCTGCCTGTTCCCCTGTACCCGCTCCGTGTTTCCCTGTACCCGTTCCCTGTTCTCCTGTACCCGCTCCCTGTTCACCTGTACCTGCTCCCTGTTCCGCTGTACCCGCTCCCTGTTCTCCAGTAACAGCTCCGTGTTCCCCTGTACCCGCTCCGTATTCCCCTGTTCCCTCTCCGTGTTCCCCTGTTTCCGCTCCATGTTACCCTGTTCCTGCTCCGTATTCCCCTCTACTTGCTGCGTGTTCCCCTGTACCCGCTGCCTGTTCCCCTGGGTCCGCTCCGTGTTCCCCTGTACCCGTTCCCTGTTCTCCTGTTCCACGTGCCATGTTCCCCTCTACCCGCTGCCTGTTCCACTGTACCCGCTGCCTGTTCCCGTGTACCTGCTCCGTGTTCCCCTGTTCCCGCTCCGTTTTACCCTGGAACTGCTCCGTATTACCCTGTACTCTCTCCGTGTTACCCCGTACCCGCTCCGTGCTCGCCTGTACCCGTTCCGTGTCCCCCCTATCAGCTTCGTGTTCCCGCTCCCTGTTCCACTGTATGTGCTCATTGTTCCACTGTACCCGCTTCCTGTTCCCCTGTACCCGCTCCCTGTTCCCCTGAACATGCTCCGTATTCCCCTATACCCGCTCCCTGTTCCCCTCTACCCGCTCCCTGTTCCCCTGTACCCTCTCCGTTCCCCTGTTCCTGCTCCGTGTTCCCTTCTACCCACTCCGTGTTCCCCTGTACCCGCTCCCTGTTTGCCTGTACCCGCTCCCTGTTTGCCTGTACCCGCTCCCTGTTTGCCTGTACCCGCTCCCTGTTCGCCTGTACGTGCTCCGTGTTCACCTGTAACCGCTCCGTTTTACCCTCTACCCGCCCCCTGTTCCCCTGTTCCCGCTCCGTGTTCCCCTCTACCTGCTGTGTGTTCCCCTGTACCTGCTGTGTGTTCCCCTGTACCCGCTCCGTGTTCCCCTGTACCCGTTCCCTGTTCTCCTGTACCCGCTCCCTGTTCCCCTGTACCTGCTCCCTGTTCCGCTGTACCCGCTCCCTGTTCTCCAGTAACAGCTCCGTGTTCCCCTGTACCCGCTCCGTATTCCCCTGTTCGCTCTCCGTGTTCCCCTGTTTCCGCTCAATGTTACCCTGTTCCTGCTCCGTATTCCCCTCTACCTGCTACGTGTTCCCCTGTACCCGCTGCCTGTTCCCCTGTATCCGCTCCGTGTTCCCCTGTACCCGTTCCCTGTTCTCCTGTTCCACGTGCCATGTTCCCCTCTACCCGCTCCGTGTTCCCTTGTACCCGCTTCCTGTTCCCCTGTTCCCACTCCATGTTCCCCTGTTCCCGCACCGTGTTCCCCTGCACGCACTCCGTGTTCCCCTGTACCCGCTGCCTGTTCCACTGTACCCGCTGCCTGTTCCCGTGTACCTGCTCCGTGTTCCCCTGTTCCCGCTCTGTGTTCCCCTGTTCCCGCTCCGTGTTCTCCTGTACCCGCTCCGTGTTCCCCTGTACCTGCTGCCTGTTCCCCTGTACACGCTCCGTGTTCCCCTGTACCAGTTCCCTGTTCCCCTGTACCCACTCCCTGTTCCCCTGTACCTGCTCCCTATTCCGCTGTACCCGCTCCCTGTTCTCCAGTAACAGCTCCGTGTTCCCCTGTCCCCGCTCCGTATTCCCCTGTTCCCTCTCCGTGTTCCCCTGTTTCCGCTCCATGTTACCCTGTTCCTGCTCCGTATTCCCCTCTACTTGCTGCGTGTTCCCCTGTACCCGCTGCCTGTTCCCCTGGGTCCGCTCCGTGTTCCCCTGTACCCGTTCCCTGTTCTCCTGTTCCACGTGCCATGTTCCCCTCTACCCGCTGCCTGTTCCACTGTACCCGCTGCCTGTTCCCGTGTACCTGCTCCGTGTTCCCCTGTTCCCGCTCCGTTTTACCCTGGAACTGCTCCGTATTACCCTGTACTCTCTCCGTGTTACCCCGTACCCGCTCCGTGCTCGCCTGTACCCGTTCCGTGTCCCCCCTATCAGCTTCGTGTTCCCGCTCCCTGTTCCACTGTATGTGCTCATTGTTCCACTGTACCCGCTTCCTGTTCCCCTGTACCCGCTCCCTGTTCCCCTGAACATGCTCCGTATTCCCCTATACCCGCTCCCTGTTCCCCTCTACCCGCTCCCTGTTCCCCTGTACCCTCTCCGTTCCCCTGTTCCTGCTCCGTGTTCCCTTCTACCCACTCCGTGTTCCCCTGTACCCGCTCCCTGTTTGCCTGTACCCGCTCCCAGTTTGCCTGCACCCGCTCCCTGTTTGCCTGTACCCGCTCCCTGTTTGCCTGTACCCGCTCCCTGTTCGCCTGTACGTGCTCCGTGTTCACCTGTAACCGCTCCGTTTTTCCCTCTACCCGCCCCCTGTTCCCCTGTTCCCGCTCCGTGTTCCCCTCTACCTGCTGTGTGTTCCCCTGTACCTGCTGTGTGTTCCCCTGTACCCGCTCCGTGTTCCCCTGTACCCGTTCCCTGTTCTCCTGTACCCGCTCCCTGTTCCCCTGTACCTGCTCCCTGTTCCGCTGTACCCGCTCCCTGTTCTCCAGTAACAGCTCCGTGTTCCCCTGTACCCGCTCCGTATTCCCCTGTTCCCTCTCCGTGTTCCCCTGTTTCCGCTCAATGTTACCCTGTTCCTGCTCCGTATTCCCCTCTACCTGCTGCGTGTTCCCCTGTACACGCTGCCTGTTCCCCTGTATCCGCTCCGTGTTCCCCTGTACCCGTTCCCTGTTCTCCTGTTCCACGTGCCATGTTCCCCTCTACCCGCTCCGTGTTCCCTTGTACCCGCTTCCTGTTCCCCTGTTCCCACTCCATGTTCCCCTGTTCCCGCTCCGTGTTCCCCTGTACGCACTCCGTGTTCCCCTGTACCCGCTGCCTGTTCCACTGTACCCGCTGCCTGTTCCCGTGTACCTGCTCCGTGTTCCCCTGTTCCCGCTCTGTGTTCCCCTGTTCCCGCTCCGTGTTCTCCTGTACCCGCTCCGTGTTCCCCTGTACCTGCTGCCTGTTCCCCTGTACACGCTCCGTGTTCCCCTGTACCAGTTCCCTGTTCCCCTGTACCCACTCCCTGTTCCCCTGTACCCGCCCCGTGTTCCCCTCTACCCGCTCCGTGTTCCCCTGTACCCGCTCCGTGTTCCCCTGTACCCGCTCCGTGTTCCCCAGTACCCGCTGCCTGCTCCCTTCTACCCACTCCGTGTTCCCCTGTACCCGTTCCCTGTTCCACTGTATGTGCTCATTGTTCCACTGTACCCGCTCCCTGTTCCGCTGTACCCGCTCCCTGTTCTCCAGTAACAGCTCCGTGTTCCGCTGTACCTGCTCCGTATTCCCCTGTTTCCACTCCGTGTTCCCCTGTTTCCGCTCCATGTTACCCTGTTCCTGCTCCGTGTTCCCCTCTACCTGCTGCGTGTTCCCCTGTACCCGCTGCCTGTTCCGCTGTACCCGCTCCGTGTTCCCCTGTACCGTTCCCTGTTCTCCTGTACCCGCTCCCTGTTCCCCTGTACCAGTTCCCTGTTCCCCCATGTCCACTCCGTGTTCCCCTGTACGTGCTCCGTGTTCCCCTGTACGTGCTCCGTGTTCCCCTGTATCCGCTCCCTGTTCCCCTGTACGTGCTCTGTGTTCCCCTGTACGTGCTCTGTGTTCCCCTGTACGTGCTCCGTGTTCCCCTGTACACGCTCCGTGTTCCCCTGTACCCGTTCCCTGTTCTCCTGTACCCGCTCCCTGTTCCCCTGTATCCGCTCCCTGTTCTGCTGTACCCGCTCCCTGTTCTCCAGTAACCGCTCCGTGTTCCCCTGTACCCGCTCCGTATTCCCCTGTTCCCACTCCGTGTTCCCGTGCACACGCTCCTGTACCCCTTTGCACACTCCCTGTTGCCAGTACATGCTGCTTGTTCCCCTGTTCCCTGTTCCACGTGCCATGTTCCCCTCTACCCGTTCATTTTCCCCTGTACCCGCTCCCTGTTCCCCTGTACCCGCTCCCTGGTCACCTGTACGTGCTCCGTATTCACCTGTACCCGCTCCGTTTTACCCTGGAACTGCTCCGTATTACCCTGTACTCTCTCCGTGTTACCCCGTACCCGCTCCGTGCTCGCCTGTACCCGTTCCGTGTCCCCCCTATCGGCTTCGTGTTCCCGCTCCCTGTTCCACTGTATGTGCTCATTGTTCCACTGTACCCGCTTCCTGTTCCCCTGTACCCGCTCCCTGTTCCCCTGAACATGCTCCGTATTCCCCTATACCCGCTCCCTGTTGCCCTCTACCCGCTCCCTGTTCCCCTGTACCTGCTCCGTGTTCCCTTCTCCCCACTCCGTGTTCCCCTGTACCCGCTCCCTGTTCCCCTGTACCCCCTCCCTGTTTCTCCGTACCCGCTCCCTGTTTGCCTGTACCCGCTCCCTGTTCCCCTGTACGTGCTCCGTGTTCACCTGTACCCGCTCCGTTTTACCCTCTACCCGCCCCCTGTTCCCCTGTTCCCGCTCCGTGTTCCCCTCTACCTGCTGTGTCTTCCCCTGTACCCACTGCCTGTTCCCCTGTACCCGCTCCGTGTTCCCCTGTACCCGTTCCCTGTTCTCCTGTACCCGCTCCCTGTTCCCCTGTACCTGCTCCCTGTTCCGCTGTACCCGCTCCCTGTTCTCCAGTAACAGCTCCGTGTTCCCCTGTACCCGCTCCGTATTCCCCTGTTCCCTCTCCGTGTTCCCCTGTTTCCGCTCCATGTTACCCTGTTCCTGCTCCGTATTCCCCTCTACCTGCTGCGTGTTCCCCTGTACCCGCTGCCTGTTCCCCTGTATCCGCTCCGTGTTCCCCTGTACCCGTTCCCTGTTCTCCTGTTCCACGTGCCATGTTCCCCTCTACCCGCTCCGTGTTCCCTTGTACCCGCTTCCTGTTCCCCTGTTCCCGCTCCATGTTCCCCTGTTCCCGCTCCGTGTTCCCCGGTACCCGCTCCCTGTTCTCCAGTAACAGCTCCGTGTTCCCCTGTACCCGCTCCGTGTTCCCCTGTAACCACTCCGTGTTCCCCTGTACCCGCTGCCTGTTCCACTGTACCCGCTGCCTGTTCCCGTGTACCTGCTCCGTGTTCCCCTGTTCCCGCTCTGTGTTCCCCTGTTCCCGCTCCGTGTTCTCCTGTACCTGCTCCGTTCCCCTGTACCTGCTGCCTGTTCCCCTGTACCCGCTCCATGTTCCCCTGTACCAGTTCCCTGTTCCCCTGTACCCACTCCCTGTTCCCCTGTACCCGCTCCATGTTCCCCTGTACCCGCTCCGTGTTCCCCTGTACCTGCTCCGTGTTCCCCTGTACCCGCTCCGTGTTCCCCAGTACCCGCTGCCTGCTCCCTTCTACCCACTCCGTGTTCCCCTGTACCCGCTCCCTGTTCCACTGTATGTGCTCATTGTTCCACTGTACCCGCTTCCTGTTCCCCTGTACCCGCTCCCTTTTCCCCTGAACATGCTTCGTATTCCCCTCTACCCGCCCCCTGTTCCCCTGTGCCCGCTCCGTGTTCCCCTCTACCTACTGTGTGTTCCCCTGTACCCGCTGCCTGTTCCCATGTACCCACTCCGTGTTCCCCTCTACCCGTTCCCTGTTCTCCTGTACCCGCACCCTGTTTCCCTGTACTTGCTCCCTGTTCCGCTGTACCCGCTCCCTGTTCTCCAGTAACAGCTCCGTGTTCCCCTGTACCCGCTCCGTATTCCCCTGTACCCGCTCCCTGTTCCCCTGTACCAGTTCCCTGTTCCCCCATGTCCACTCCGTGTTACCCTGTACCGGCTCCCTGTTCCCCTGTACATGCTCCGTGTTCCCCTGTACGTGCTCCGTGTTCCCCTGTACCCGCTCCCTGTTCCACTGTATGTGCTCATTGTTCCACTGTACCCGCTTCCTGTTCCCCTGTACCCGCTCCCTTTTCCCCTGAACATGCTCCGTATTCCCCTCTACCCGCCCCCTGTTCCCCTGTGCCCGCTCCGTGTTCCCCTCTACCTGCTGTGTGTTCCCCTGTACCCGCTGCCTGTTCCCATGTACCCACTCCGTGTTCCCCTCTACCCGTTCCCTGTTCTCCTGTACCCGCACCCTGTTCCCCTGTACCTGCTCCCTGTTCCGCTGTACCCGCTCCCTGTTCTCCAGTAACAGCTCTGTGTTCCCCTGTACCTGCTCCGTATTCCCCTGTTCCCTCTCCGTGTTCCCCTGTTTCCGCTCCAAGTTACCCTGTTCCTGCTCCGTGTTCCCCTCTACATGCTGCGTGTTCCCCTGTACCCGCTGCCTGTTCCGCTGTACCCGCTCCGTGTTCCCCTGTACCGCTCCCTGTTCTCCTGTACCCGCTCCCTGTTCCCCTGTACCAGTTCCCTGTTCCCCCATGTCCACTCCGTGTTACCCTGTACCGGCTCCCTGTTCCCCTGTACGTGCTCCGTGTTCCCCTGTACGTGCTCCGTGTTCCCCTGTACCCGCTCCCTGTTCCCCTGTATGTGCTCTGTGTTCCCCTGTACACGCTCCGTGTTCCCCTGTACCCGTTCCCTGTTCTCCTGTACCCGCTCCCTGTTCCCCTGTATCCGCTCCCTGTTCTGCTGTACCCGCTCCCTGTTCTCCAGTAACCGCTCCGTGTTCCCCTGTACCCGCTCCGTATTCCCCTGTTCCCACTCCGTGTTCCCATGTACACGCTCCTGTACCCCTTT
Source organism: Pristiophorus japonicus (assembly GCF_044704955.1). Taxonomy (NCBI): domain Eukaryota; kingdom Metazoa; phylum Chordata; class Chondrichthyes; family Pristiophoridae; genus Pristiophorus; species Pristiophorus japonicus. The sequence goes on along the minus strand of NC_091980.1, from coordinate 172,764,742 downwards.
GCACACTCCCTGTTGCCAGTACATGCTACTTGTTCCCCTGTTCCCTGTTCCACGTGCCATGTTCCCCTCTACCCGTTCATTTTCCCCTGTACCCGCTCCCTGTTCCCCTGTACGTGCTCCGTATTCACCTGTACCCGCTCCGTTTTACCCTGGAACTGCTCCGTATTACCTTGTACTCTCTCCGTGTTACCCCGTACCCGCTCCGTGCTCGCCTGTACCCGTTCCGTGTCCCCCCTATCGGCTTCGTGTTCCCGCTCCCTGTTCCACTGTATGTGCTCATTGTTCCACTGTACCCGCTTCCTGTTCCCCTGTACCCGCTCCCTGTTCCCCTGAACATGCTCCGTATTCCCCTATACCCGCTCCCTGTTCCCCTGTACCCGCTTCTTGTTCCCCTGTACCCTCTCCCTGTTCCCCTGTTCCTGCTCCGTGTTCCCTTCTACCCACTCCGTGTTCCTCTGTACCCGCTCCCTGTTCCCCTGTACCCGCTCCCTGTTTCTCCGTACCCGCTCCCTGTTTGCCTGTACCCGCTCCCTGTTCCCCTGTACGTGCTCCGTGTTCACCTGTACCCGCTCCGTTTTACCCTATAACCGCTCCGTTTTACCCTGTACCCGCTCCGTTTTACCCTGTACCCTCTCTGTGCTCGCCAGTACCCGTTCCGTGTTTCCCCCTATTCGCTTCGTGTTCCCGGTCCCTGTTCCACTGGATGCGCACATTGTTCCACTGTACCCGCTTCCTGTTCCCCTGTACCCGCTCCCTGTTCCCCTATACATGCTCCGTATTCCCCTATACCCGCTCCCTGTTCCCCTGTACCTGCTCCCTGTTCCCCTGTACCCGCTCCCTGTTCCCCTGTTCCCACTCCATGTTCCCCTCTACCTGCTGTGAGTTCCCCTGTACCCGCTGCCTGTGCCCCTGTACCCGCTCCGTGTTCCCCTGTACCTGTTCCCTGTTCTCCTGTACCCGCTCCATGTTCCCCTGTACCCGCTCCGTGTTCCCCTGTACTCGCCCCGTGTTCCCCTGTACCAGCTCCGTGTTCCCCCATGTCCACTCCGTGTTACCCTGTACCCGCTCCCTGTTCCACTGTACCTGCTCCGTGTTCCCCTGTACGTGCTCCGTGTTCCCCTGTACGTGCTCTGTGTTCCCCTGTACGTGCTCTGTGTTCCCCTGTACGTGCTCCGTGTTCCCCTGTACCCGCTCCGTGTTTCCCTGTACCCGCTCCGTGTTCCCCTGTACTCGCTCCGTGTTCCCCTGTACGTGCTCCCTGTTCCCCAGTACTCGCTACATGTTCCCCAGTACTCGCTCTGTGTTCCCCTGTACTCGCTCCGTGTTCCCCTGTACATGTTCCGTATTCCCCTGTAAACGCTCCCTGTTCCGCTGTATACATTCCCTGTTCCCCTGTACCCGCTCCGTGTTACTCTGTACCCGCTCCGTGTTAGCCTGCACCCGCTCCGTGTTCCCCTGTTCCCGCACCTTGCTCCCGTGTTCCCGCTCCGTGTTCCTCAGTTCCGTGTTCCCCAGTTCTGTGTTCCCCAGTTCCCTGTTCCTCCTGCTCCGTGTTCCCCTGTACACGCTCCCTATACACATTTGCACGCTCCCTGTTGCCAGTACATGCTGCTTGTTCGCCTGTTCCATGTTCCCCGCTCCGTGTTCCCCTGCACCCCGCTCCGTGTTCCCCTGTACCCGCTGCCTGTTCCCCTGTACCTGCTCCCTGTTCCCCTGTACACGCTCCCTGTTCCCCTGTTCCCGCTCCGTGTTCCCCTCTACCTGCTCAGTGTTCCCCTGTACCAGTTCCCTGTTCTCCTGTACCCGCTCCCTGTTTCTCCATACCCGCTCCCTGTTCTCCATACCCGCTCCCTGTTCCCTTGTTCCCGCTCCGTGTTCCCCTCTACCTGCTCCGTGTTCCCCTGTACCGCTGCCTGTTCCCCTGAACATGCTCTGTATTCCCCAATACCCGCTCCCTGTTCCCCTGTACCCGCTCCCTGTTCCCCTGTTCCCGCTCCGTGTTCCCCTCTACCTGCTCCGTGTTCGCCTGTACCCGCTCCCTGTTTCTCCGTACCCGCTCCCTGTTTGACTGTACCCGCTCCCTGTTCCCCTGTACGTGCTCCGTGTTCACCTGTACCCGCTCCGATTTACCCTGTAACCGATCCGTTTTACCCTGTACCCGCTCCTTGTTACCCCGTACCCGCTCCGTGCTCGCCTGTACCCATTCCGTGTTTCCCCCGATCCGCTTCGTGTTCCCGCTCCCTGTTCCACTGTAGGCGCTCATTGTTCCACTATACCCGCTCCCTGTTCTCCTGTACCTGCTCCCTGTTCTTCTGTACCCGCTCCCTGTTCCCCTGTACTCGCTCCCTGTTCCGATGTAACCGCTCCTTGTTCTCCAGTAACCGCTCCGTGTTCCCCTGTATCCGCTCCTTATTCCCCTGTTCCCACTCCGTGCTCTCCTGTTTCCGCTCCATGTTCCCCTGTTCCTGCTCCGTGTTCCCCTCTACCTGCTGCGTGTTCACCTGTACCCGCTGCCTGTTCCCCTGTACCCGTTCCCTGTTCTCCTGTTCCATGTGCCATGTTCGCATCGACCCGCTCCGTGTTCCCCTGTACCCTCTTCCTGTACCCCTGTTTCCGCTCCGTGATCCCCTGTTCCCGCTCCGTGTTTCCCTGTACGCACTCCCTGTTCCCCTGTACCCGCTCCGTGTTCCCCTGTACCCGCTCCGTGTTCCCCTGTACCCGCTCCGTGTTCCCCTGTACCCGCTCCGTGTTCCCCTGTACCCGCTGCCTGTTCCATTATACCCGCTGCCTGTTCCCGTGTACCTGCTCCGTGTTCCCTTGTTCCCGCTCTGTGTTCCCCTGTTCCCGCTCCGTGTTTTCCTGTACCCGCTCCGTGTTCCCCTGTACCTGCTGCCTGTTCCCCTGTACCCGCTCCGTGTTCCCCTGTACCAGTTCCCTGTTCCCCTGTACCCGCTCCATGTTCCCCTGTACCCGCTCCGTGTTCCCCTGTACCCGCTCCGTGTTCCCCTGTACCCGCTCCCTGTTCCACTGTATGTGCTCATTGTTCCACTGTACCCGCTTCCTGTTCCCCTGTACCAGGTCCCTTTTCCCCTGAACATGCTCCGTATTCCCCTCTACCCGCCCCCTGTTCCCCTGTTCCCGCTCCGTGTTCCCCTCTACCTGCTGCGTGTTCCCCTTTACCCGCTGCCTGTTCCCCTGTACCCGCTCCATGTTCCCCTGTACCCGCTGCCTGCTCCCTTCTACCCACTCCGTGTTCCCCTGTACCCGCTCTCTGTTCCACTGTATGTGCTCATTGTTCCACTGTACACGCTTCCTGTTCCCCTGTAACCGCTCCCTTTTCCCCTGAACATGCTCCGTATTCCCCTCTACACGCCCCCTGTTCCCCTGTTCCCGCTCCGTGTTCCCCTCTACCTGCTGTGTCTTCCCCTGTACCCACTGCCTGTTCCCCTGTATCCGCTCCGTGTTCCCCTGTACCCGTTCCCTGTTCTCCTGTACCCGCTCCCTGTTCCCCTGTACCTGCTCCCTGTTCCGCTGTACCCGCTCCCTGTTCTCCAGTAACAGCTCCGTGTTCCCCTGTACCCGCTCCATATTCCCCTGTTCCCTCTCCGTGTTCGTCTGTTTCCGCTCCATGTTACCCTGTTCCTGCTCCGTATTCCCCTCTACCTGCTGCGTGTTCCCCTGTACCCGCTGCCTGTTCCCCTGTATCCGCTCCGTGTTCCCCTGTACCCGTTCCCTGTTCTCCTGTTCCACGTGCCATGTTCCCCTCTACCCGCTCCGTGTTCCCTTGTACCCGCTTCCTGTTCCCCTGTTCCCGCTCCATGTTCCCCTGTTCCCGCTCCGTGTTCCCCTGTACCCGCTCCCTGTTCTCCAGTAACAGCTCCGTGTTCCCCTGTACCCGCTCCGTGTTCCCCTGTACCCACTCCGTGTTCCCCTGTACCCGCTGCCTGTTCCACTGTACCCGCTGCCTGTTCCCGTGTACCTGCTCCGTGTTCCCCTGTTCCCGCTCTGTGTTCCCCTGTTCCCGCTCCGTGTTCTCCTGTACCCGCTCCGTTCCCCTGTACCTGCTGCCTGTTCCCCTGTACCCGCTCCGTGTTCCCCTGTACCAGTTCCCTGTTCCCCTGTACCCACTCCCTGTTCCACTGTACCCGCTCCATGTTCCCCTGTACCCGCTCCGTGTTCCCCTGTACCCGCTCCGTGTTCCCCTGTACCCGCTCCGTGTTCCCCAGTACCCGCTGCCTGCTCCCTTCTACCCACTCCGTGTTCCCCTGTACCCGCTCCCTGTTCCACTGTATGTGCTCATTGTTCCACTGTACCCGCTTCCTGTTCTCCTCTACCCGCTCCCTGTTCCCCTGTACCCTCTCCGTTCCCCTGTTCCTGCTCCGTGTTCCCTTCTACCCACTCCGTGTTCCCCTGTACCCGCTCCCTGTTTCTCCGTACCGGCTCCCTGTTTGCCTGTACCCGCTCCCTGTTTGCCTGTACCCGCTCCCTGTTCGCCTGTACGTGCTCCGTGTTCACCTGTAACCGCTCCGTTTTACCCTCTACCCGCCCCCTGTTCCCCTGTTCCCGCTCCGTGTTCCCCTCTACCTGCTGTGTGTTCTCCTGTACTCACTGCCTGTTCCCCTGTACCCGCTCCGTGTTCCCCTGTACCCGTTCCCTGTTCTCCTGTACCCGCTCCCTGTTCCCCTGTACCTGCTCCCTGTTCCGCTGTACCCGCTCCCTGTTCTCCAGTAACAGCTCCGTGTTCCCCTGTATCCGCTCCGTATTCCCCTGTTCCCTCTCCGTGTTCCCCTGTTTCCGCTCAATGTTACCCTGTTCCTGCTCCGTATTCCCCTCTACCTGCTGCGTGTTCCCCTGTACCCGCTGCCTGTTCCCCTGTATCCGCTCCGTGTTCCCCTGTACCCGTTCCCTGTTCTCCTGTTCCACGTGCCATGTTCCCCTCTACCCGCTCCGTGTTCCCTTGTACCCGCTTCCTGTTCCCCTGTTCCCGCTCCATGTTCCCCTGTTCCCGCTCCGTGTTCCCCTGTACCCGCTCCCTGTTCTCCAGTAACAGCTCCGTGTTCCCCTGTACCCGCTCCGTGTTCCCCTGTACCCACTCCGTGTTCCCCTGTACCCGCTGCCTGTTCCACTGTACCCGCTGCCTGTTCCCGTGTACCTGCTCCGTGTTCCCCTGTTCCCGCTCTGTGTTCCCCTGTTCCCGCTCCGTGTTCTCCTGTACCTGCTCCGTTCCCCTGTACCTGCTGCCTGTTCCCCTGTACCCGCTCCATGTTCCCCTGTACCAGTTCCCTGTTCCCCTGTACCCACTCCCTGTTCCCCTGTACCCGCTCCATGTTCCCCTGTACCCGCTCCGTGTTCCCCTGTACCTGCTCCGTGTTCCCCTGTACCCGCTCCGTGTTCCCCAGTACCCGCTGCCTGCTCCCTTCTACCCACTCCGTGTTCCCCTGTACCCGCTCCCTGTTCCACTGTATGTGCTCATTGTTCCACTGCACCCGCTTCCTGTTCCCCTGTACCCGCTCCCTTTTCCCCTGAACATGCTTCGTATTCCCCTCTACCCGCCCCCTGTTCCCCTGTGCCCGCTCCGTGTTCCCCTCTACCTACTGTGTGTTCCCCTGTACCCGCTGCCTGTTCCCATGTACCCACTCCGTGTTCCCCTCTACCCGTTCCCTGTTCTCCTGTACCCGCACCCTGTTTCCCTGTACTTGCTCCCTGTTCCGCTGTACCCGCTCCCTGTTCTCCAGTAACAGCTCCGTGTTCCCCTGTACCCGCTCCGTATTCCCCTGTACCCGCTCCCTGTTCCCCTGTACCAGTTCCCTGTTCCCCCATGTCCACTCCGTGTTACCCTGTACCGGCTCCCTGTTCCCCTGTACATGCTCCGTGTTCCCCTGTACGTGCTCCGTGTTCCCCTGTACCCGCTCCCTGTTCCACTGTATGTGCTCATTGTTCCACTGTACCCGCTTCCTGTTCCCCTGTACCCGCTCCCTTTTCCCCTGAACATGCTCCGTATTCCCCTCTACCCGCCCCCTGTTCCCCTGTGCCCGCTCCGTGTTCCCCTCTACCTGCTGTGTGTTCCCCTGTACCCGCTGCCTGTTCCCATGTACCCACTCCGTGTTCCCCTCTACCCGTTCCCTGTTCTCCTGTACCCGCACCCTGTTCCCCTGTACCTGCTCCCTGTTCCGCTGTACCCGCTCCCTGTTCTCCAGTAACAGCTCTGTGTTCCCCTGTACCTGCTCCGTATTCCCCTGTTCCCTCTCCGTGTTCCCCTGTTTCCGCTCCAAGTTACCCTGTTCCTGCTCCGTGTTCCCCTCTACATGCTGCGTGTTCCCCTGTACCCGCTGCCTGTTCCGCTGTACCCGCTCCGTGTTCCCCTGTACCGCTCCCTGTTCTCCTGTACCCGCTCCCTGTTCCCCTGTACCAGTTCCCTGTTCCCCCATGTCCACTCCGTGTTACCCTGTACCGGCTCCCTGTTCCCCTGTACGTGCTCCGTGTTCCCCTGTACGTGCTCCGTGTTCCCCTGTACCCGCTCCCTGTTCCCCTGTATGTGCTCTGTGTTCCCCTGTACACGCTCCGTGTTCCCCTGTACCCGTTCCCTGTTCTCCTGTACCCGCTCCCTGTTCCCCTGTATCCGCTCCCTGTTCTGCTGTACCCGCTCCCTGTTCTCCAGTAACCGCTCCGTGTTCCCCTGTACCCGCTCCGTATTCCCCTGTTCCCACTCCGTGTTCCCATGTACACGCTCCTGTACCCCTTTGCACACTCCCTGTTGCCAGTACATGCTGCTTGTTCCCCTGTTCCCTGTTCCACGTGCCATGTTCCCCTCTACCCGTTCATTTTCCCCTGTACCCGCTCCCTGTTCCCCTGTACGTGCTCCGTATTCACCTGTACCCGCTCCGTTTTACCCTGGAACTGCTCCGTATTACCTTGTACTCTCTCCGTGTTACCCCGTACCCGCTCCGTGCTCGCCTGTACCCGTTCCGTGTCCCCCCTATCGGCTTCGTGTTCCCGCTCCCTGTTCCACTGTATGTGCTCATTGTTCCACTGTACCCGCTTCCTGTTCCCCTGTACCCGCTCCCTGTTCCCCTGAACATGCTCCGTATTCCCCTATACCCGCTCCCTGTTCCCCTGTACCCGCTTCTTGTTCCCCTGTACCCTCTCCCTGTTCCCCTGTTCCTGCTCCGTGTTCCCTTCTACCCACTCCGTGTTCCTCTGTACCCGCTCCCTGTTCCCCTGTACCCGCTCCCTGTTTCTCCGTACCCACTCCCTGTTTGCCTGTACCCGCTCCCTGTTCCCCTGTACGTGCTCCGTGTTCACCTGTACCCGCTCCGTTTTACCCTATAACCGCTCCGTTTTACCCTGTACCCGCTCCGTTTTACCCTGTACCCTCTCTGTGCTCGCCAGTACCCGTTCCGTGTTTCCCCCTATTCGCTTCGTGTTCCCGGTCCCTGTTCCACTGGATGCGCACATTGTTCCACTGTACCCGCTTCCTGTTCCCCTGTACCCGCTCCCTGTTCCCCTATACATGCTCCGTATTCCCCTATACCCGCTCCCTGTTCCCCTGTACCTGCTCCCTGTTCCCCTGTACCCGCTCCCTGTTCCCCTGTTCCCACTCCATGTTCCCCTCTACCTGCTGTGAGTTCCCCTGTACCCGCTGCCTGTGCCCCTGTACCCGCTCCGTGTTCCCCTGTACCTGTTCCCTGTTCTCCTGTACCCGCTCCATGTTCCCCTGTACCCGCTCCGTGTTCCCCTGTACTCGCCCCGTGTTCCCCTGTACCAGCTCCGTGTTCCCCCATGTCCACTCCGTGTTACCCTGTACCCGCTCCCTGTTCCACTGTACCTGCTCCGTGTTCCCCTGTACGTGCTCCGTGTTCCCCTGTACGTGCTCTGTGTTCCCCTGTACGTGCTCTGTGTTCCCCTGTACGTGCTCCGTGTTCCCCTGTACCCGCTCCGTGTTTCCCTGTACCCGCTCCGTGTTCCCCTGTACTCGCTCCGTGTTCCCCTGTACGTGCTCCCTGTTCCCCAGTACTCGCTACATGTTCCCCAGTACTCGCTCTGTGTTCCCCTGTACTCGCTCCGTGTTCCCCTGTACATGTTCCGTATTCCCCTGTAAACGCTCCCTGTTCCGCTGTATACATTCCCTGTTCCCCTGTACCCGCTCCGTGTTACTCTGTACCCGCTCCGTGTTAGCCTGCACCCGCTCCGTGTTCCCCTGTTCCCGCACCTTGCTCCCGTGTTCCCGCTCCGTGTTCCTCAGTTCCGTGTTCCCCAGTTCTGTGTTCCCCAGTTCCCTGTTCCTCCTGCTCCGTGTTCCCCTGTACACGCTCCCTATACACATTTGCACGCTCCCTGTTGCCAGTACATGCTGCTTGTTCGCCTGTTCCATGTTCCCCGCTCCGTGTTCCCCTGCACCCCGCTCCGTGTTCCCCTGTACCCGCTGCCTGTTCCCCTGTACCTGCTCCCTGTTCCCCTGTACACGCTCCCTGTTCCCCTGTTCCCGCTCCGTGTTCCCCTCTACCTGCTCAGTGTTCCCCTGTACCAGTTCCCTGTTCTCCTGTACCCGCTCCCTGTTTCTCCGTACCCGCTCCCTGTTTCTCCATACCCGCTCCCTGTTCTCCTGTACCCGCTCCCTGTTCCCTTGTTCCCGCTCCGTGTTCCCCTCTACCTGCTCCGTGTTCCCCTGTACCGCTGCCTGTTCCCCTGAACATGCTCTGTATTCCCCAATACCCGCTCCCTGTTCCCCTGTACCCGCTCCCTGTTCCCCTGTTCCCGCTCCGTGTTCCCCTCTACCTGCTCCGTGTTCGCCTGTACCCGCTCCCTGTTTCTCCGTACCCGCTCCCTGTTTGACTGTACCCGCTCCCTGTTCCCCTGTACGTGCTCCGTGTTCACCTGTACCCGCTCCGTTTTACCCTGTAACCGATCCGTTTTACCCTGTACCCGCTCCTTGTTACCCCGTACCCGCTCCGTGCTCGCCTGTACCCATTCCGTGTTTCCCCCGATCCGCTTCGTGTTCCCGCTCCCTGTTCCACTGTAGGCGCTCATTGTTCCACTATACCCGCTCCCTGTTCTCCTGTACCTGCTCCCTGTTCTTCTGTACCCGCTCCCTGTTCCCCTGTACTCGCTCCCTGTTCCGATGTAACCGCTCCTTGTTCTCCAGTAACCGCTCCGTGTTCCCCTGTATCCGCTCCTTATTCCCCTGTTCCCACTCCGTGCTCTCCTGTTTCCGCTCCATGTTCCCCTGTTCCTGCTCCGTGTTCCCCTCTACCTGCTGCGTGTTCACCTGTACCCGCTGCCTGTTCCCCTGTACCCGTTCCCTGTTCTCCTGTTCCATGTGCCATGTTCGCCTCGACCCGCTCCGTGTTCCCCTGTACCCTCTTCCTGTACCCCTGTTTCCGCTCCGTGATCCCCTGTTCCCGCTCCGTGTTTCCCTGTACGCACTCCCTGTTCCCCTGTACCCGCTCCGTGTTCCCCTGTACCCGCTCCGTGTTCCCCTGTACCCGCTCCGTGTTCCCCTGTACCCGCTCCGTGTTCCCCTGTACCCGCTGCCTGTTCCATTATACCCGCTGCCTGTTCCCGTGTACCTGCTCCGTGTTCCCCTGTTCCCGCTCTGTGTTCCCCTGTTCCCGCTCCGTGTTTTCCTGTACCCGCTCCGTGTTCCCCTGTACCTGCTGCCTGTTCCCCTGTACCCGCTCCGTGTTCCCCTGTACCAGTTCCCTGTTCCCCTGTACCCGCTCCATGTTCCCCTGTACCCGCTCCGTGTTCCCCTGTACCCGCTCCGTGTTCCCCTGTACCCGCTCCCTGTTCCACTGTATGTGCTCATTGTTCCACTGTACCCGCTTCCTGTTCCCCTGTACCAGGTCCCTTTTCCCCTGAACATGCTCCGTATTCCCCTCTACCCGCCCCCTGTTCCCCTGTTCCCGCTCCGTGTTCCCCTCTACCTGCTGCGTGTTCCCCTTTACCCGCTGCCTGTTCCCCTGTACCCGCTCCATGTTCCCCTGTACCCGCTGCCTGCTCCCTTCTACCCACTCCGTGTTCCCCTGTACCCGCTCTCTGTTCCACTGTATGTGCTCATTGTTCCACTGTACACGCTTCCTGTTCCCCTGTAACCGCTCCCTTTTCCCCTGAACATGCTCCGTATTCCCCTCTACACGCCCCCTGTTCCCCTGTTCCCGCTCCGTGTTCCCCTCTACCTGCTGTGTCTTCCCCTGTACCCACTGCCTGTTCCCCTGTATCCGCTCCGTGTTCCCCTGTACCCGTTCCCTGTTCTCCTGTACCCGCTCCCTGTTCCCCTGTACCTGCTCCCTGTTCCGCTGTACCCGCTCCCTGTTCTCCAGTAACAGCTCCGTGTTCCCCTGTACCCGCTCCATATTCCCCTGTTCCCTCTCCGTGTTCGTCTGTTTCCGCTCCATGTTACCCTGTTCCTGCTCCGTATTCCCCTCTACCTGCTGCGTGTTCCCCTGTACCCGCTGCCTGTTCCCCTGTATCCGCTCCGTGTTCCCCTGTACCCGTTCCCTGTTCTCCTGTTCCACGTGCCATGTTCCCCTCTACCCGCTCCGTGTTCCCTTGTACCCGCTTCCTGTTCCCCTGTTCCCGCTCCATGTTCCCCTGTTCCCGCTCCGTGTTCCCCTGTACCCGCTCCCTGTTCTCCAGTAACAGCTCCGTGTTCCCCTGTACCCGCTCCGTGTTCCCCTGTACCCACTCCGTGTTCCCCTGTACCCGCTGCCTGTTCCACTGTACCCGCTGCCTGTTCCCGTGTACCTGCTCCGTGTTCCCCTGTTCCCGCTCTGTGTTCCCCTGTTCCCGCTCCGTGTTCTCCTGTACCCGCTCCGTTCCCCTGTACCTGCTGCCTGTTCCCCTGTACCCGCTCCGTGTTCCCCTGTACCAGTTCCCTGTTCCCCTGTACCCACTCCCTGTTCCACTGTACCCGCTCCATGTTCCCCTGTACCCGCTCCGTGTTCCCCTGTACCCGCTCCGTGTTCCCCTGTACCCGCTCCGTGTTCCCCAGTACCCGCTGCCTGCTCCCTTCTACCCACTCCGTGTTCCCCTGTACCCGCTCCCTGTTCCACTGTATGTGCTCATTGTTCCACTGTACCCGCTTCCTGTTCTCCTCTACCCGCTCCCTGTTCCCCTGTACCCTCTCCGTTCCCCTGTTCCTGCTCCGTGTTCCCTTCTACCCACTCCGTGTTCCCCTGTACCCGCTCCCTGTTTCTCCGTACCGGCTCCCTGTTTGCCTGTACCCGCTCCCTGTTTGCCTGTACCCGCTCCCTGTTCGCCTGTACGTGCTCCGTGTTCACCTGTAACCGCTCCGTTTTACCCTCTACCCGCCCCCTGTTCCCCTGTTCCCGCTCCGTGTTCCCCTCTACCTGCTGTGTGTTCTCCTGTACTCACTGCCTGTTCCCCTGTACCCGCTCCGTGTTCCCCTGTACCCGTTCCCTGTTCTCCTGTACCCGCTCCCTGTTCCCCTGTACCTGCTCCCTGTTCCGCTGTACCCGCTCCCTGTTCTCCAGTAACAGCTCCGTGTTCCCCTGTATCCGCTCCGTATTCCCCTGTTCCCTCTCCGTGTTCCCCTGTTTCCGCTCAATGTTACCCTGTTCCTGCTCCGTATTCCCCTCTACCTGCTGCGTGTTCCCCTGTACCCGCTGCCTGTTCCCCTGTATCCGCTCCGTGTTCCCCTGTACCCGTTCCCTGTTCTCCTGTTCCACGTGCCATGTTCCCCTCTACCCGCTCCGTGTTCCCTTGTACCCGCTTCCTGTTCCCCTGTTCCCACTCCATGTTCCCCTGTTCCCGCTCCGTGTTCCCCTGTACGCACTCCGTGTTCCCCTGTACCCGCTGCCTGTTCCACTGTACCCGCTCCGTGTTCCCCTGTACCAGTTCCCTGTTCCCCTGTACCTACTCCCTGTTCCCCTGTACCCGCTCCGTGTTCCCCTCTACCCGCTCCGTGTTCCCCTGTACCCGCTCCGTGTTCCCCTGTACCCGCTCCGTGTTCCCCAGTACCCGCTGCCTGCTCCCTTCTACCCACTCCGTGTTCCCCTGTACCCGTTCCCTGTTCCACTGTACCCGCTCCGTGTTCCCCTGTATCCGCTCCCTGTTCCCCTGTACGTGCTCTGTGTTCCCCTGTACGTGCTCTGTGTTCCCCTGTACGTGCTCCGTGTTCCCCTGTACACGCTCCGTGTTCCCCTGTACCCGTTCCCTGTTCTCCTGTACCCGCTCCCTGTTCCCATGTATCCGCTCCCTGTTCTGCTGTACCCGCTCCCTGTTCTCCAGTAACCGCTCCGTGTTCCCCTGTACCCGCTCCGTATTCCCCTGTTCCCACTCCGTGTTCCCATGTACACGCTCCTGTACCCCTTTGCACACTCCCTGTTGCCAGTACATGCTGCTTGTTCCCCTGTTCCCTGTTCCACGTGCCATGTTCCCCTCTACCCGTTCATTTTCCCCTGTACCCGCTCCCTGTTCCCCTTTACGTGCTCCGTATTCACCTGTACCCGCTCCGTTTTACCCTGGAACTGCTCCGTATTACCTTGTACTCTCTCCGTGTTACCCCGTACCCGCTCCGTGCTCGCCTGTACCCGTTCCGTGTCCCCCCTATCGGCTTCGTGTTCCCGCTCCCTGTTCCACTGTATGTGCTCATTGTTCCACTGTACCCGCTTCCTGTTCCCCTGTAACCGCTCCTTGTTCTCCAGTAACCGCTCCGTGTTCCCCTGTATCCGCTCCTTATTCCCCTGTTCCCACTCCGTGCTCTCCTGTTTCCGCTCCATGTTCCCCTGTTCCTGCTCCGTGTTCCCCTCTACCTGCTGCGTGTTCACCTGTACCCGCTGCCTGTTCCCCTGTACCGTTCCCTGTTCTCCTGTTCCATGTGCCATGTTCGCCTCGACCCGCTCCGTGTTCCCCTGTACCCGCTTCCTGTACCCCTGTTTCCGCTCCGTGTTCCCCTGTTCCCGCTCCGTGTTTCCCTGTACCCACTCCCTGTTCCCCTGTACCCGCTCCATGTTCCCCTGTACCCACTCCCTGTTCCCCTGTACCCGCTCCGTGTTCCCCTGTACCCGCTGCCTGTTCCATTATACCCGCTGCCTGTTCCCGTGTACCTGCTCCGTGTTCCCCTGTTCCCGCTCTGTGTTCCCCTGTTCCCGCTCCGTGTTTTCCTGTACCCGCTCCGTGTTCCGCTGTACCTGCTGCCTGTTCCCCTGTACCCGCTCCGTGTTCCCCTGTACCCGCTCCGTGTTCCCCTGTACCCGCTCCGTGTTCCCCTGTACCCGCTCCCTGTTCCACTGTATGTGCTCATTGTTCCACTGTACCCGCTTCCTGTTCCCCTGTACCAGGTCCCTTTTCCCCTGAACATGCTCCGTATTCCCCTCTACCCGCCCCCTGTTCCCCTGTCCCCGCTCCGTGTTCCCCTCTACCTGCTGTGTGTTCCCCTTTACCCGCTGCCTGTTCCCCTGTACCCGCTCCATGTTCCCCTGTACCCGCTGCCTGCTCCCTTCTACCCACTCCGTGTTCCCCTGTACCCGCTCTCTGTTCCACTGTATGTGCTCATTGTTCCACTGTACACGCTTCCTGTTCCCCTGTAACCGCTCCTTTTTCCCCTGAACATGCTCCGTATTCCCCTCTACCCGCCCCCTGTTCCCCTGTTCCCGCTCCGTGTTCCCCTCTACCTGCTGTGTGTTCCCCTGTACCCGCTGCCTGTTCCCCTGTACCCGCTCCGTGTTCCCCTGTACCCGCTCCCTGGTCACCTGTACGTGCTCCGTATTCACCTGTACCCACTACATTTTACCCTGGAACTGCTCCGTATTACCCTGTACTCTCTCCGTGTTACCCCGTACCCGCTCCGTGCTCGCCTGTACCCGTTCTATGTCCCTCCTATCGGCTTCGTGTTCCCGCTCCCTGTTCCACTGTATGTGCTCATTGTTCCACTGTACCCGCTTCCTGTTCCCCTGTACCCGCTTCCTGTTCCCCTGAACATGCTCCGTATTCCCCTATACCCGCTCCCTGTTCCCCTGTACCCGCTCCCTGTTCCCCTGTACCCTCTCCCTGTTCCCCTGTTCCTGCTCCGTGTTCCCTTCTACCCACTCCGTGTTCCCCTGTACCCGCTCCCTGTTCCCCTGTACCCGCTCCCTGTTTCTCCGTACCCGCTCCCTGTTTGCCTGTACCCGCTCCCTGTTCGCCTGTATGTGCCCCGTGTTCACCTGTACCCGCTCCGTTTTACCCTCTACCCGCCCCCTGTTCCCGGTCCGTGTTCCCCTCTACCTGCTGTGTGTTCCCCTGTACCCGCTGCCTGTTCCCCTGTACCCGCTCCGTGTTCCCCTGTACCCGTTCCCTGTTCTCCTGTACCCACTCCCTGTTCCCCTGTACCTGCTCCCTGTTCCGCTGTACCCGCTCCCTGTTCTCCAGTAACAGCTCCGTGTTCCCCTGTACCCGCTCCGTATTCCCCTGTTCCCTCTCCGTGTTCCCCTGTTTCCGCTCCATGTTACCCTGTTCCTGCTCCGTATTCCCCTCTACTTGCTGCGTGTTCCCCTGTACCCGCTGCCTGTTCCCCTGGGTCCGCTCCGTGTTCCCCTGTACCCGTTCCCTGTTCTCCTGTTCCACGTGCCATGTTCCCCTCTACCCGCTGCCTGTTCCACTGTACCCGCTGCCTGTTCCCGTGTACCTGCTCCGTGTTCCCCTGTTCCCGCTCCGTTTTACCCTGGAACTGCTCCGTATTACCCTGTACTCTCTCCGTGTTACCCCGTACCCGCTCCGTGCTCGCCTGTACCCGTTCCGTGTCCCCCCTATCAGCTTCGTGTTCCCGCTCCCTGTTCCACTGTATGTGCTCATTGTTCCACTGTACCCGCTTCCTGTTCCCCTGTACCCGCTCCCTGTTCCCCTGAACATGCTCCGTATTCCCCTATACCCGCTCCCTGTTCTCCTCTACCCGCTCCCTGTTCCCCTGTACCCTCTCCGTTCCCCTGTTCCTGCTCCGTGTTCCCTTCTACCCACTCCGTGTTCCCCTGTACCCGCTCCCTGTTTCTCCGTACCGGCTCCCTGTTTGCCTGTACCCGCTCCCTGTTTGCCTGTACCCGCTCCCTGTTCGCCTGTACGTGCTCCGTGTTCACCTGTAACCGCTCCGTTTTACCCTCTACCCGCCCCCTGTTCCCCTGTTCCCGCTCCGTGTTCCCCTCTACCTGCTGTGTGTTCCCCTGTACCCACTGCCTGTTCCCCTGTACCCGCTCCGTGTTCCCCTGTACCCGTTCCCTGTTCTCCTGTACCCGCTCCCTGTTCCCCTGTACCTGCTCCCTGTTCCGCTGTACCCGCTCCCTGTTCTCCAGTAACAGCTCCGTGTTCCCCTGTACCCGCTCCGTATTCCCCTGTTCCCTCTCCGTGTTCCCCTGTTTCCGCTCAATGTTACCCTGTTCCTGCTCCGTATTCCCCTCTACCTGCTGCGTGTTCCCCTGTACCCGCTGCCTGTTCCCCTGTATCCGCTCCGTGTTCCCCTGTACCCGTTCCCTGTTCTCCTGTTCCACGTGCCATGTTCCCCTCTACCCGCTCCGTGTTCCCTTGTACCCGCTTCCTGTTCCCCTGTTCCCACTCCATGTTCCCCTGTTCCCGCTCCGTGTTCCCCTGTACGCACTCCGTGTTCCCCTGTACCCGCTGCCTGTTCCACTGTACCCGCTGCCTGTTCCCGTGTACCTGCTCCGTGTTCCCCTGTTCCCGCTCTGTGTTCCCCTGTTCCCGCTCCGTGTTCTCCTGTACCCGCTCCGTGTTCCCCTGTACCTGCTGCCTGTTCCCCTGTACCCGCTCCGTGTTCCCCTGTACCAGTTCCCTGTTCCCCTGTACCCACTCCCTGTTCCCCTCTACCCGCTCCGTGTTCCCCTCTACCCGCTCCGTGTTCCCCAGTACCCGCTGCCTGCTCCCTTCTACCCACTCCGTGTTCCCCTGTACCCGTTCCCTGTTCCACTGTATGTGCTCATTGTTCCACTGTACCCGCTTCCTGTTCCCCTGTACCCGCTCCCTTTTCCCCTGAACATGCTCCGTATTCCCCTCTACCCGCCCCCTGTTCCCCTGTGCCCGCTCCGTGTTCCCCTCTACCTGCTGTGTGTTCCCCTGTACCCGCTGCCTGTTCCCATGTACCCACTCCGTGTTCCCCTCTACCCGTTCCCTGTTCTCCTGTACCCGCACCCTGTTCCCCTGTACCTGCTCCCTGTTCCGCTGTACCCGCTCCCTGTTCTCCAGTAACAGCTCCGTGTTCCGCTGTACCTGCTCCGTATTCCCCTGTTTCCACTCCGTGTTCCCCTGTTTCCGCTCCATGTTACCCTGTTCCTGCTCCGTGTTCCCCTCTACCTGCTGCGTGTTCCCCTGTACCCGCTGCCTGTTCCGCTGTACCCGCTCCGTGTTCCCCTGTACCGTTCCCTGTTCTCCTGTACCCGCTCCCTGTTCCCCTGTACCAGTTCCCTGTTCCCCCATGTCCACTCCGTGTTCCCCTGTACGTGCTCCGTGTTCCCCTGTACGTGCTCCGTGTTCCCCTGTATCCGCTCCCTGTTCCCCTGTACGTGCTCTGTGTTCCCCTGTACGTGCTCTGTGTTCCCCTGTACGTGCTCCGTGTTCCCCTGTACACGCTCCGTGTTCCCCTGTACCCGTTCCCTGTTCTCCTGTACCCGCTCCCTGTTCCCCTGTATCCGCTCCCTGTTCTGCTGTACCCGCTCCCTGTTCTCCAGTAACCGCTCCGTGTTCCCCTGTACCCGCTCCGTATTCCCCTGTTCCCACTCCGTGTTCCCGTGCACACGCTCCTGTACCCCTTTGCACACTCCCTGTTGCCAGTACATGCTGCTTGTTCCCCTGTTCCCTGTTCCACGTGCCATGTTCCCCTCTACCCGTTCATTTTCCCCTGTACCCGCTCCCTGTTCCCCTGTACCCGCTCCCTGGTCACCTGTACGTGCTCCGTATTCACCTGTACCCGCTCCCTGTTCCCCTGTATCCGCTCCCTGTTCTGCTGTACCCGCTCCCTGTTCTCCAGTAACCGCTCCGTGTTCCCCTGTACCCGCTCCGTATTCCCCTGTTCCCATTCCGTGTTCCCATGTACACGCTCCTGTACCCCTTTGCACACTCCCTGTTGCCAGTACATGCTGCTTGTTCCCCTGTTACCTGTTCCACGTGCCATGTTCCCCTCTACCCGTTCATTTTCCCCTGTACCCGCTCCCTGTTCCCCTGTACGTGCTCCGTATTCACCTGTACCCGCTCCGTTTTACCTTGGAACTGCTCCGTATTACCTTGTACTCTCTCCGTGTTACCCCGTACCCGCTCCGTGCTCGCCTGTACCCGTTCCGTGTCCCCCCTATCGGCTTCGTGTTCCCGCTCCCTGTTCCACTGTATGTGCTCATTGTTCCACTGTACCCGCTTCCTGTTCCCCTGTACCCGCTCCCTGTTCCCCTGAACATGCTCCGTATTCCCCTATACCCGCTCCCTGTTCCCCTGTACCCTCTTCTTGTTCCCCTGTACCCTCTCCCTGTTCCCCTGTTCCTGCTCCGTGTTCCCTTCTACCCACTCCGTGTTCCTCTGTACCCGCTCCCTGTTCCCCTGTACCTGCTCCCTGTTTCTCCGTACCCGCTCCCTGTTTGCCTGTACCCGCTCCCTGTTCCCCTGTACGTGCTCCGTGTTCACTTGTACCCGCTCCGTTTTACCCTGTAACCGCTCCGTTTTACCCTGTACCCTCTCTGTGCTCGCATGTACCCATTCCGTGTTTCCCCCTATTCGCTTCGTGTTCCCGGTCCCTGTTCCACTGGATGCGCACATTGTTCCACTGTACCCGCTTCCTGTTTCCCTGTACCCGCTCCCTGTTCCCCTGCACATGCTCCGTATTCCCCTATACCCGCTCCCTGTTCCCCTGTACCTGCTCCCTGTTCCCCTGTACCCGCTCCCTGTTCCCCTGTTCCCACTCCATGTTCCCCTCTACCTGCTGTGAGTTCCCCTGTACCCGCTGCCTGTGCCCCTGTACCCGCTCCGTGTTCCCCTGTACCTGTTCCCTGTTCTCCTGTACCCGCTCCATGTTCCCCTGTACCCGCTCCGTGTTCCCCTGTACTCGCCCCGTGTTCCCCTGTACCAGCTCCGTGTTCCCCCATGTCCACTCCGTGTTACCCTGTACCCGCTCCCTGTTCCACTGTACCTGCTCCGTGTTCCCCTGTACGTGCTCTGTGTTCCCCTGTACGTGCTCTGTGTTCCCCTGTACCTGCTCCGTGTTCCCCTGTACCTGCTCCGTGTTTCCCTGTACCCGCTCCGTGTTCCCCTGTACTCGCTCCGTGTTCCCCTGTACGTGCTCCGTGTTCCCCAGTACTCGCTACATGTTCCCCAGTACTCGCTCTGTGTTCCCCTGTACTCGCTCCGTGTTCCCCTGTACATGTTCCGTATTCCCCTGTAAACGCTCCCTGTTCCGCTGTATACATTCCCTGTTCCCCTGTACCCGCTCCGTGTTACTCTGTACCCGCTCCGTGTTAGTCTGCACCCGCTCCGTGTTCCCCTGTTCCCGCACCTTGCTCCCGTGTTCCCGCTCCGTGTTCCTCAGTTCCGTGTTCCCCAGTTCTGTGTTCCCCAGTTCCCTGTTCCTCCTGCTCCGTGTTCCCCTGTACACGCTCCCTATACACATTTGCACGCTCCCTGTTGCCAGTACATGCTGCTTGTTCGCCTGTTCCATGTTCCCCGCTCCGTGTTCCCCTGCACCCCGCTCCGTGTTCCCCTGTACCCGCTGCCTGTTCCCCTGTACCTGCTCCCTGTTCCCCTGTACACGCTCCCTGTTCCCCTGTTCCCGCTCCGTGTTCCCCTCTACCTGCTCAGTGTTCCCCTGTACCAGTTCCCTGTTCTCCTGTACCCGCTCCCTGTTTCTCCGTACCCGCTCCCTGTTTCTCCGTACCCGCTCCTGTTCTCCTGTACCCGCTCCCTGTTCCCTTGTTCCCGCTCCGTGTTCCCCTCTACCTGCTCCGTGTTCCCCTGTACCGCTGCCTGTTCCCCTGAACATGCTCCGTATTCCCCAATACCCGGTCCCTGTTCCCCTGTACCCGCTCCCTGTTCCCCTGTACCCGCTCCCTGTTCCCCTGTTCCCGCTCCGTGTTCCCCTCTACCTGCTCCGTGTTCGCCTGTACCCGCTCCCTGTTTCTCCGTACCCGCTCCCTGTTTGACTGTACCCGCTCCCTGTTCCCCTGTACGTGCTCCGTGTTCACCTGTACCCGCTCCGTTTTACCCTGTAACCGATCCGTTTTACCCTGTACCCGCTCCTTGTTACCCCGTACCCGCTCCGTGCTCGCCTGTACCCATTCCGTGTTTCCCCCGATCCGCTTCGTGTTCCCGCTCCCTGTTCCACTGTAGGCGCTCATTGTTCCACTATACCCGCTCCCTGTTCTCCTGTACCTGCTCCCTGTCCTTCTGTACCCGCTCCCTGTTCCCCTGTACTCGCTCCCTGTTCCGATGTAACCGCTCCTTGTTCTCCAGTAACCGCTCCGTGTTCCCCTGTATCCGCTCCTTATTCCCCTGTTCCCACTCCGTGCTCTCCTGTTTCCGCTCCATGTTCCCCTGTTCCTGCTCCGTGTTCCCCTCTACCTGCTGCGTGTTCACCTGCACCCGCTGCCTGTTCCCCTGTACCCGTTCCCTGTTCTCCTGTTCCATGTGCCATGTTCGCCTCGACCCGCTCCGTGTTCCCCTGTACCCGCTTCCTGTACCCCTGTTTCCGCTCCGTGTTCCCCTGTTCCCGCTCCGTGTTTCCCTGTACCCACTCCCTGTTCCCCTGTACCCGCTCCGTGTTCCCCTGTACCCGCTCCGTGTTCCCCTGTACCCGCTCCGTGTTCCCCTGTACCCGCTGCCTGTTCCATTATACCCGCTGCCTGTTCCCGTGTACCTGCTCCGTGTTCCCCTGTTCCCGCTCTGTGTTCCCCTGTTCCCGCTCCGTGTTTTCCTGTACCCGCTCCGTGTTCCCCTGTACCTGCTGCCTGTTCCCCTGTACCCGCTCCGTGTTCCCCTGTACCAGTTCCCTGTTCCCCTGTACCCGCTCCATGTTCCCCTGTACCCGCTCCGTGTTCCCCTGTACCCGCTCCGTGTTCCCCTGTACCTGCTCCCTGTTCCACTGTATGTGCTCATTGTTCCACTGTACCCGCTTCCTGTTCCCCTGTACCAGGTCCCTTTTCCCCTGAACATGCTCCGTATTCCCCTCTACCCGCCCCCTGTTCCCCTGTTCCCGCTCCGTGTTCCCCTCTACCTGCTGTGTGTTCCCCTTTACCCGCTGCCTGTTCCCCTGTACCCACTCCATGTTCCCCTGTACCCGCTGCCTGCTCCCTTCTACCCACTCCGTGTTCCCCTGTACCCGCTCTCTGTTCCACTGTATGTGCTCATTGTTCCACTGTACACGCTTCCTGTTCCCCTGTAACCGCTCCCTTTTCCCCTGAACATGCCCCGTATTCCCCTCTACCCGCCCCCTGTTCCCCTGTTCCCGCTCCGTGTTCCCCTCTACCTGCTGTGTGTTCCCCTGTACCCGCTGCCTGTTCCCCTGTACCCGCTCCGTGTTCCCCTGTACCCGCTCCCTGGTCACCTGTACGTGCTCCGTATTCACCTGTACCCACTACATTTTACCCTGGAACTGCTCCGTATTACCCTGTACTCTCTCCGTGTTACCCCGTACCCGCTCCGTGCTCGCCTGTACCCGTTCTGTGTCCCCCCTATCGGCTTCGTGTTCCCGCTCCCTGTTCCACTGTATGTGCTCATTGTTCCACTGTACCCGCTTCCTGTTCCCCTGTACCCGCTTCCTGTTCCCCTGAACATGCTCCGTATTCCCCTATACCCGCTCCCTGTTCCCCTGTACCCGCTCCCTGTTCCCCTGTACCCTCTCCCTGTTCCCCTGTTCCTGCTCTGTGTTCCCTTCTACCCACTCCGTGTTCCCCTGTACCCGCTCCCTGTTCCCCTGTACCCGCTCCCTGTTTCTCCGTACCCGCTCCCTGTTTGCCTGTACCCGCTCCCTGTTCGCCTGTATGTGCCCCGTGTTCACCTGTACCCGCTCCGTTTTACCCTCTACCCGCCCCCTGTTACCCTGTTCCCGGTCCGTGTTCCCCTCTACCTGCTGTATGTTCCCCTGTACCCGCTGCCTGTTCCCCTGTACCCGCTCCGTGTTCCCCTGTACCCGTTCCATGTTCTCCTGTACCCGCTCCCTGTTCCCCTGTACCTGCTCCCTGTTCCGCTGTACCCGCTCCCTGTTCTCCAGTAACAGCTCCGTGTTCCCCTGTACCCGCTCCGTATTCCCCTGTTCCCTCTCCGTGTTCCCCTGTTTCCGCTCCATGTTACCCTGTTCCTGCTCCGTATTCCCCTCTACTTGCTGCGTGTTCCCCTGTACCCGCTGCCTGTTCCCCTGGGTCCGCTCCGTGTTCCCCTGTACCCGTTCCCTGTTCTCCTGTTCCACGTGCCATGTTCCCCTCTACCCGCTGCCTGTTCCACTGTACCCGCTGCCTGTTCCCGTGTACCTGCTCCGTGTTCCCCTGTTCCCGCTCCGTTTTACCCTGGAACTGCTCCGTATTACCCTGTACTCTCTCCGTGTTTCCCCGTACCCGCTCCGTGCTCGCCTGTACCCGTTCCGTGTCCCCCCTATCAGCTTCGTGTTCCCGCTCCCAGTTCCACTGTATGTGATCATTGTTCCACTGTACCCGCTTCCTGTTCCCCTGTACCCGCTCCCTGTTCCCCTGAACATGCTCCGTATTCCCCTATACCCGCTCCCTGTTCCCCTCTACCCGCTCCCTGTTCCCCTGTACCCTCTCCGTTCCCCTGTTCCTGCTCCGTGTTCCCTTCTACCCACTCCGTGTTCCCCTGTACCCGCTCCCTGTTTCTCCGTACCCGCTCCCTGTTTCTCCGTACCCGTTCCCTGTTTGCCTGTACCCGCTCCCTGTTTGCCTGTACCCGCTCCCTGTTCGCCTGTACGTGCTCCGTGTTCACCTGTAACCGCTCCGTTTTACCCTCTACCCGCCCCCTGTTCCCCTGTTCCCGCTCCGTGTTCCCCTCTACCTGCTGTGTGTTCCCCTGTACCCACTGCCTGTTCCCCTGTACCCGCTCCGTGTTCCCCTGTACCCGTTCCCTGTTCTCCTGTACCCGCTCCCTGTTCCCCTGTACCTGCTCCCTGTTTCTCCGTACCCGCTCCCTGTTTGCCTGTACCCGCTCCCTGTTTGCCTGTACCCGCTCCCTGTTTGCCTGTACCCGCTCCCTGTTCGCCTGTACGTGCTCCGTGTTCACCTGTAACCGCTCCGTTTTACCCTCTACCCGCCCCCTGTTCCCCTGTTCCCGCTCCGTGTTCCCCTCTACCTGCTGTGTGTTCCCCTGTACCCACTGCCTGTTCCCCTGTACCCGCTCCGTGTTCCCCTGTACCCGCTCCGTATTCCCCTGTTCCCTCTCCGTGTTCCCCTGTTTCCGCTCAATGTTACCCTGTTCCTGCTCCGTATTCCCCTCTACCTGCTGCGTGTTCCCCTGTACCCGCTGCCTGTTCCCCTGTATCCGCTCCGTGTTCCCCTGTACCCGTTCCCTGTTCTCCTGTTCCACGTGCCATGTTCCCCTCTACCCGCTCCGTGTTCCCCTGTACCCGCTTCCTGTTCCCCTGTTCCCACTCCATGTTCCCCTGTTCCCGCTCCGTGTTCCCCTGTACGCACTCCGTGTTCCCCTGTACCCGCTGCCTGTTCCACTGTACCCGCTGCCTGTTCCCGTGTACCTGCTCCGTGTTCCCCTGTTCCCGCTCTGTGTTCCCCTGTTCCCGCTCCGTGTTCTCCTGTACCCGCTCCGTGTTCCCCTGTACCTGCTGCCTGTTCCCCTGTACCCGCTCCGTGTTCCCCTGTACCAGTTCCCTGTTCCCCTGTACCCACTCCCTGTTCCCCTGTACCCGCTCCGTGTTCCCCTCTACCCGCTCCGTGTTCCCCTGTACCCGCTCCGTGTTCCCCAGTACCCGCTGCCTGCGCCCTTCTACCCACTCCGTGTTCCCCTGTACCCGTTCCCTGTTCCACTGTATGTGCTCATTGTTCCACTGTACCCGCTTCCTGTTCCCCTGTACCCGCTCCCTTTTCCCCTGAACATGCTCCGTATTCCCCTCTACCCGCCCTCTGTTCCCCTGTGCCCGCTCCGTGTTCCCCTCTACCTGCTGTGTGTTCCCCTGTACCCGCTGCCTGTTCCCATGTACCCACTCCGTGTTCCCCTCTACCCGTTCCCTGTTCTCCTGTACCCGCACCCTGTTCCCCTGTACCTGCTCCCTGTTCCGCTGTACCCGCTCCCTGTTCTCCAGTAACAGCTCCGTGTTCCGCTGTACCTGCTCCGTATTCCCCTGTTTCCACTCCGTGTTCCCCTGTTTCCGCTCCATGTTACCCTGTTCCTGCTCCGTGTTCCCCTCTACCTGCTGCGTGTTCCCCTGTACCCGCTGCCTGTTCCGCTGTACCCGCTCCGTGTTCCCCTGTACCGTTCCCTGTTCTCCTGTACCCGCTCCCTGTTCCCCTGTACCAGTTCCCTGTTCCCCCATGTCCACTCCGTGTTCCCCTGTACGTGCTCCGTGTTCCCCTGTACGTGCTCCGTGTTCCCCTGTATCCGCTCCCTGTTCCCCTGTACGTGCTCTGTGTTCCCCTGTACGTGCTCTGTGTTCCCCTGTACGTGCTCCGTGTTCCCCTGTACACACTCCGTGTTCCCCTGTACCCGTTCCCTGTTCTCCTGTACCCGCTCCCTGTTCCCCTGTATCCGCTCCCTGTTCTGCTGTACCCGCTCCCTGTTCTCCAGTAACCGCTCCGTGTTCCCCTGTACCCGCTCCGTATTCCCCTGTTCCCACTCCGTGTTCCCGTGTACACGCTCCTGTACCCCTTTGCACACTCCCTCTTGCCAGTACATGCTGCTTGTTCCCCTGTTCCCTGTTCCACGTGCCATGTTCCCCTCTACCCGTTCATTTTCCCCTGTACCCGCTCCCTGTTCCCCTGTACCCGCTCCCTGGTCACCTGTACGTGCTCCGTATTCACCTGTACCCGCTCCGTTTTACCCTGGAACTGCTCCGTATTACCCTGTACTCTCTCCGTGTTACCCCGTACCCGCTCCGTGCTCGCCTGTACCCGTTCTGTGTCCCCCCTATCGGCTTCGTGTTCCCGCTCCCTGTTCCACTGCATGTGCTCATTGTTCCACTGTACCCGCTTCCTGTTCCCCTGTACCCGCTCCCTGTTCCCCTGTACCTGCTCCCTGTTCCGCTGTACCCGCTCCCTGTTCTCCAGTAACAGCTCCGTGTTCCCCTGTACCCGCTCCGTATTCCCCTGTTCCCTCTCCGTGTTCCCTGTTTCCGCTCAATGTTACCCTGTTCCTGCTCCGTATTCCCCTCTACCTGCTGCGTGTTCCCCTGTACCCGCTCCCTGGTCACCTGTACGTGCTCCGTATTCACCTGTACCCGCTCCGTTTTACCCTGGAACTGCTCCGCATTACCCTGTACTCTCTCCGTGTTACCCCGTACCCGCTCCGTGCTCGCCTGTACCCGTTCCGTGTCCCCCCTATCGGCTTCGTGTTCCCGCTCCCTGTTCCACTGTATGTGCTCATTGTTCCACTGTACCCGTTCCCTGTTCTCCTGTACCCGCTCCCTGTTCCCCTGTACCTGCTCCCTGTTCCGCTGTACCCGCTCCCTGTTCTCCAGTAACAGCTCCGTGTTCCCCCGTACCCGCTCCGTATTCCCCTGTTCCCTCTCCGTGTTCCCCTGTTTCCGCTCAATGTTACCCTGTTCCTGCTCCGTATTCCCCTCTACCTGCTGCGTGTTCCCCTGTACCCGCTGCCTGTTCCCCTGTATCCGCTCCGTGTTCCCCTGTACCCGTTCCCTGTTCTCCTGTTCCACGTGCCATGTTCCCCTCTACCCGCTCCGTGTTCCCTTGTACCCGCTTCCTGTTCCCCTGTTCCCACTCCATGTTCCCCTGTTCCCGCTCCGTGTTCCCCTGTACGCACTCCGTGTTCCCCTGTACCCGCTGCCTGTTCCACTGTACCCGCTGCCTGTTCCCGTGTACCTGCTCTGTGTTCCCCTGTTCCCGCTCTGTGTTCCCCTGTTCCCGCTCCGTGTTCTCCTGTACCCGCTCCGTGTTCCCCTGTACCTGCTGCCTGTTCCCCTGTACCCGCTCCGTGTTCCCCTGTACCAGTTCCCTGTTCCCCTGTACCCACTCCCTGTTCCCCTCTACCCGCTCCGTGTTCCCCTCTACCCGCTCCGTGTTCCCCTGTACCCGCTCCGTGTTCCCCTGTACCCGCTCCGTGTTCCCCAGTACCCGCTGCCTGCTCCCTTCTACCCACTCCGTGTTCCCCTGTACCCGTTCCCTGTTCCACTGTATGTGCTCATTGTTCCACTGTACCCGCTTCCTGTTCCCCTGTACCCGCTCCCTTTTCCCCTGAACATGCTCCGTATTCCCCTCTACCCGCCCCCTGTTCCCCTGTGCCCGCTCCGTGTTCCCCTCTACCTGCTGTGTGTTCCCCTGGACCCGCTGCCTGTTCCCATGTACCCACTCCGTGTTCCCCTCTACCCGTTCCCTGTTCTCCTGTACCCGCACCCTGTTCCCCTGTACCTGCTCCCTGTTCCGCTGTACCCGCTCCCTGTTCTCCAATAACAGCTCCGTGTTCCGCTGTACCTGCTCCGTATTCCCCTGTTTCCACTCCGTGTTCCCCTGTTTCCGCTCCATGTTACCCTGTTCCTGCTCCGTGTTCCCCTCTACCTGCTGCGTGTTCCCCTGTACCCGCTGCCTGTTCCGCTGTACCCGCTCCGTGTTCCCCTGTACCGTTCCCTGTTCTCCTGTACCCGCTCCCTGTTCCCCTGTACCAGTTCCCTGTTCCCCCATGTCCACTCCGTGTTCCCCTGTACGTGCTCCGTGTTCCCCTGTACGTGCTCCGTGTTCCCCTGTATCCGCTCCCTGTTCCCCTGTACGTGCTCTGTGTTCCCCTGTACGTGCTCTGTGTTCCCCTGTACGTGCTCCGTGTTCCCCTGTACACGCTCCGTGTTCCCCTGTACCCGTTCCCTGTTCTCCTGTACCCGCTCCCTGTTCCCCTGTATCCGCTCCCTGTTCTGCTGTACCCGCTCCCTGTTCTCCAGTAACCGCTCCGTGTTCCCCTGTACCCGCTCCGTATTCCCCTGTTCCCACTCCGTGTTCCCGTGCACACGCTCCTGTACCCCTTTGCACACTCCCTGTTGCCAGTACATGCTGCTTGTTCCCCTGTTCCCTGTTCCACGTGCCATGTTCCCCTCTACCCGTTCATTTTCCCCTGTACCCGCTCCCTGTTCCCCTGTACCCGCTCCCTGGTCACCTGTACGTGCTCCGTATTCACCTGTACCCGCTCCGTTTTACCCTGGAACTGCTCCGTATTACCCTGTACTCTCTCCGTGTTACCCCGTACCCGCTCCGTGCTCGCCTGTACCCGTTCCGTGTCCCCCCTATCGGCTTCGTGTTCCCGCTCCCTGTTCCACTGTATGTGCTCATTGTTCCACTGTACCCGCTTCCTGTTCCCCTGTACCCGCTCCCTGTTCCCCTGAACATGCTCCGTATTCCCCTATACCCGCTCCCTGTTCCCCTCTACCCGCTCCCTGTTCCCCTGTACCTGCTCCGTGTTCCCTTCTCCCCACTCCGTGTTCCCCTGTACCCGCTCCCTGTTCCCCTGTACCCCCTCCCTGTTTCTCCGTACCCGCTCCCTGTTTGCCTGTACCCGCTCCCTGTTCCCCTGTACGTGCTCCGTGTTCACCTGTTCCCGCTCCGTTTTACCTTCTACCCGCCCCCTGTTCCCCTGTTCCCGCTCCGTGTTCCCCTCTACCTGCTGTGTCTTCCCCTGTACCCACTGCCTGTTCCCCTGTACCCGCTCCGTGTTCCCCTGTACCCGTTCCCTGTTCTCCTGTACCCGCTCCCTGTTCCCCTGTGCCTGCTCCCTGTTCCGCTGTACCCGCTCCCTGTTCTCCAGTAACAGCTCCGTGTTCCCCTGTACCCGCTCCGTATTCCCCTCTACCTACTGTGTGTTCCCCTGTACCCGCTGCCTGTTCCCATGTACCCACTCCGTGTTCCCCTCTACCCATTCCCTGTTCTCCTGTACCCGCACCCTGTTTCCCTGTACTTGCTCCCTGTTCCGCTGTACCCGCTCCCTGTTCTCCAGTAACAGCTCCGTGTTCCCCTGTACCCGCTCCGTATTCCCCTGTACTCGCTCCCTGTTCCCCTGTACCAGTTCCCTGTTCCCCCATGTCCACTCCGTGTTACCCTGTACCGGCTCCCTGTTCCCCTGTACATGCTCCGTGTTCCCCTGTACGTGCTCCGTGTTCCCCTGTACCCGCTCCCTGTTCCACTGTATGTGCTCATTGTTCCACTGTACCCGCTTCCTGTTACCCTGTACCCGCTCCCTTTTCCCCTGAACATGCTCCGTATTCCCCTCTACCCGCCCCCTGTTCCCCTGTGCCCGCTCCGTGTTCCCCTCTACCTGCTGTGTGTTCCCCTGTACCCGCTGCCTGTTCCCATGTACCCACTCCGTGTTCCCCTCTACCCGTTCCCTGTTCTCCTGTACCCGCACCCTGTTCCCCTGTACCTGCTCCCTGTTCCGCTGTACCCGCTCCCTGTTCTCCAGTAACAGCTCCGTGTTCCCCTGTACCTGCTCCGTATTCCCCTGTTCCCTCTCCGTGTTCCCCTGTTTCCGCTCCGTGTTCCCCTCTACCTGCTGTGTCTTCCCCTGTACCCACTGCCTGTTCCCCTGTACCCGCTCCGTGTTCCCCTGTACCCGTTCCCTGTTCTCCTGTACCCGCTCCCTGTTCCCCTGTGCCTGCTCCCTGTTCCGCTGTACCCGCTCCCTGTTCTCCAGTAACAGCTCCGTGTTCCCCTGTACCCGCTCCGTATTCCCCTGTTCCCTCTCCGTGTTCCCCTGTTTCCGCTCCATGTTACCCTGTTCCTGCTCCGTATTCCCCTCTACCTGCTGCGTGTTCCCCTGTACCCGCTGCCTGTTCCCCTGTATCCGCTCCGTGTTCCCCTGTACCCGTTCCCTGTTCTCCTGTTCCACGTGCCATGTTCCCCTCTACCCGCTCCGTGTTCCCTTGTACCCGCTTCCTGTTCCCCTGTTCCCGCTCCGTGTTCCCCTGTTCCCGCTCCGTGTTCCCCTGTACCCGCTCCCTGTTCTCCAGTAACAGCTCCGTGTTCCCCTGTACCCGCTCCGTGTTCCCCTGTACCCACTCCGTGTTCCCCTGTACCCGCTGCCTGTTCCACTGTACCCGCTGCCTGTTCCCATGTACCTGCTCCGTGTTCCCCTGTTCCCGCTCTGTGTTCCCCTGTTCCCGCTCCGTGTTCTCCTGTACCCGCTCCGTTCCCCTGTACCTGCTGCCTGTTCCCCTGTACCCGCTCCGTGTTCCCCTGTACCAGTTCCCTGTTCCCCTGTACCCACTCCCTGTTCCCCTGTACCCGCTCCGTGTTCCCCTGTACCCGCTCCGTGTTCCCCTGTACCCGCTCCGTGTTCCCCTGTACCCGCTCCGTGTTCCCCTGTACCCGCTCCGTGTTCCCCAGTACCCGCTGCCTGCTCCCTTCTACCCACTCCGTGTTCCCCTGTACCCGCTCCCTGTTCCACTGTATGTGCTCATTGTTCCACTGTACCCGCTTCCTGTTCCCCTGTACCCGCTCCCTTTTCCCCTGAACATGCTTCGTATTCCCCTCTACCCGCCCCCTGTTCCCCTGTGCCCGCTCCGTGTTCCCCTCTACCTACTGTGTGTTCCCCTGTACCCGCTGCCTGTTCCCATGTACCCACTCCGTGTTCCCCTCTACCCATTCCCTGTTCTCCTGTACCCGCACCCTGTTTCCCTGTACTTGCTCCCTGTTCCGCTGTACCCGCTCCCTGTTCTCCAGTAACAGCTCCGTGTTCCCCTGTACCCGCTCCGTATTCCCCTGTACTCGCTCCCTGTTCCCCTGTACCAGTTCCCTGTTCCCCCATGTCCACTCCGTGTTACCCTGTACCGGCTCCCTGTTCCCCTGTACATGCTCCGTGTTCCCCTGTACGTGCTCCGTGTTCCCCTGTACCCGCTCCCTGTTCCACTGTATGTGCTCATTGTTCCACTGTACCCGCTTCCTGTTACCCTGTACCCGCTCCCTTTTCCCCTGAACATGCTCCGTATTCCCCTCTACCCGCCCCCTGTTCCCCTGTGCCCGCTCCGTGTTCCCCTCTACCTGCTGTGTGTTCCCCTGTACCCGCTGCCTGTTCCCATGTACCCACTCCGTGTTCCCCTCTACCCGTTCCCTGTTCTCCTGTACCCGCACCCTGTTCCCCTGTACCTGCTCCCTGTTCCGCTGTACCCGCTCCCTGTTCTCCAGTAACAGCTCCGTGTTCCCCTGTACCTGCTCCGTATTCCCCTGTTCCCTCTCCGTGTTCCCCTGTTTCCGCTCCATGTTACCCTGTTCCTGCTCCGTGTTCCCCTCTACCTGCTGCGTGTTCCCCTGTACCCGCTGCCTGTTCCGCTGTACCCGCTCCGTGTTCCCCTGTACCGCTCCCTGTTCTCCTGTACCCGCTCCCTGTTCCCCTGTACCAGTTCCCTGTTCCCCCATGTCCACTCCGTGTTACCCTGTACCGGCTCCCTGTTCCCCTGTACGTGCTCCGTGTTCCCCTGTACGTGCTCCGTGTTCCCCTGTACCCGCTCCCTGCTCCCCTGTATGTGCTCTGTGTTCCCCTGTACGTGCTCCGTGTTCCCCTCTACCCGCTCCGTGTTCCCTTGTACCCGCTTCCTGTTCCCCTGTTCCCACTCCATGTTCCCCTGTTCCCGCTCCGTGTTCCCCTGTACGCACTCCGTGTTCCCCTGTACCCGCTGCCTGTTCCACTGTACCCGCTGCCTGTTCCCGTGTACCTGCTCTGTGTTCCCCTGTTCCCGCTCTGTGTTCCCCTGTTCCCGCTCCGTGTTCTCCTGTACCCGCTCCGTGTTCCCCTGTACCTGCTGCCTGTTCCCCTGTACCCGCTCCGTGTTCCCCTGTACCAGTTCCCTGTTCCCCTGTACCCACTCCCTGTTCCCCTCTACCCGCTCCGTGTTCCCCTCTACCCGCTCCGTGTTCCCCTGTACCCGCTCCGTGTTCCCCTGTACCCGCTCCGTGTTCCCCAGTACCCGCTGCCTGCTCCCTTCTACCCACTCCGTGTTCCCCTGTACCCGTTCCCTGTTCCACTGTATGTGCTCATTGTTCCACTGTACCCGCTTCCTGTTCCCCTGTACCCGCTCCCTTTTCCCCTGAACATGCTCCGTATTCCCCTCTACCCGCCCCCTGTTCCCCTGTGCCCGCTCCGTGTTCCCCTCTACCTGCTGTGTGTTCCCCTGTACCCGCTGCCTGTTCCCATGTACCCACTCCGTGTTCCCCTCTACCCGTTCCCTGTTCTCCTGTACCCGCACCCTGTTCCCCTGTACCTGCTCCCTGTTCCGCTGTACCCGCTCCCTGTTCTCCAGTAACAGCTCCGTGTTCCGCTGTACCTGCTCCGTATTCCCCTGTTTCCACTCCGTGTTCCCCTGTTTCCGCTCCATGTTACCCTGTTCCTGCTCCGTGTTCCCCTCTACCTGCTGCGTGTTCCCCTGTACCCGCTGCCTGTTCCGCTGTACCCGCTCCGTGTTCCCCTGTACCGTTCCCTGTTCTCCTGTACCCGCTCCCTGTTCCCCTGTACCAGTTCCCTGTTCCCCCATGTCCACTCCGTGTTCCCCTGTACGTGCTCCGTGTTCCCCTGTACGTGCTCCGTGTTCCCCTGTATCCGCTCCCTGTTCCCCTGTACGTGCTCTGTGTTCCCCTGTACGTGCTCTGTGTTCCCCTGTACGTGCTCCGTGTTCCCCTGTACACGCTCCGTGTTCCCCTGTACCCGTTCCCTGTTCTCCTGTACCCGCTCCCTGTTCCCCTGTATCCGCTCCCTGTTCTGCTGTACCCGCTCCCTGTTCTCCAGTAACCGCTCCGTGTTCCCCTGTACCCGCTCCGTATTCCCCTGTTCCCACTCCGTGTTCCCGTGCACACGCTCCTGTACCCCTTTGCACACTCCCTGTTGCCAGTACATGCTGCTTGTTCCCCTGTTCCCTGTTCCACGTGCCATGTTCCCCTCTACCCGTTCATTTTCCCCTGTACCCGCTCCCTGTTCCCCTGTACCCGCTCCCTGGTCACCTGTACGTGCTCCGTATTCACCTGTACCCGCTCCGTTTTACCCTGGAACTGCTCCGTATTACCCTGTACTCTCTCCGTGTTACCCCGTACCCGCTCCGTGCTCGCCTGTACCCGTTCCGTGTCCCCCCTATCGGCTTCGTGTTCCCGCTCCCTGTTCCACTGTATGTGCTCATTGTTCCACTGTACCCGCTTCCTGTTCCCCTGTACCCTCTCCCTGTTCCCCTGAACATGCTCCGTATTCCCCTATACCCGCTCCCTGTTCCCCTCTACCCGCTCCCTGTTCCCCTGTACCTGCTCCGTGTTCCCTTCTCCCCACTCCGTGTTCCCCTGTACCCGCTCCCTGTTCCCCTGTACCCCCTCCCTGTTTCTCCGTACCCGCTCCCTGTTTGCCTGTACCCGCTCCCTGTTCCCCTGTACGTGCTCCGTGTTCACCTGTTCCCGCTCCGTTTTACCTTCGACCCGCCCCCTGTTCCCCTGTTCCCGCTCCGTGTTCCCCTCTACCTGCTGTGTCTTCCCCTGTACCCACTGCCTGTTCCCCTGTACCCGCTCCGTGTTCCCCTGTACCCGTTCCCTGTTCTCCTGTACCCGCTCCCTGTTCCCCTGTACCTGCTCCCTGTTCCGCTGTACCCGCTCCCTGTTCTCCAGTAACAGCTCCGTGTTCCCCTGTACCCGCTCCGTATTCCCCTGTACCCGCTCCCTGTTCCCCTGTACCTGCTCCCTGTTCCGCTGTACCCGCTCCCTGTTCTCCAGTAACAGCTCCGTGTTCCCCTGTACCCGCTCCGTATTCCCCTGTTCCCTCTCCGTGTTCCCCTGTTTCCGCTCCATGTTACCCTGTTCCTGCTCCGTATTCCCCTCTACCTGCTGCGTGTTCCCCTGTACCCGCTGCCTGTTCCCCTGTATCCGCTCCGTGTTCCCCTGTACCCGTTCCCTGTTCTCCTGTTCCACGTGCCATGTTCCCCTCTACCCGCTCCGTGTTCCCTTGTACCCGCTTCCTGTTCCCCTGTTCCCGCTCCATGTTCCCCTGTTCCCGCTCCGTGTTCCCCTGTACCCGCTCCCTGTTCTCCAGTAACAGCTCCGTGTTCCCCTGTACCCGCTCCGTGTTCCCCTGTACCCACTCCGTGTTCCCCTGTACCCGCTGCCTGTTCCACTGTACCCGCTGCCTGTTCCCGTGTACCTGCTCCGTGTTCCCCTGTTCCCGCTCTGTGTTCCCCTGTTCCCGCTCCGTGTTCTCCTGTACCCGCTCCGTTCCCCTGTACCTGCTGCCTGTTCCCCTGTACCCGCTCCGTGTTCCCCTGTACCAGTTCCCTGTTCCCCTGTACCCACTCCCTGTTCCCCTGTACCCGCTCCGTGTTCCCCTGTACCCGCTCCGTGTTCCCCTGTACCCGCTCCGTGTTCCCCTGTACCCGCTCCGTGTTCCCCTGTACCCGCTCCGTGTTCCCCAGTACCCGCTGCCTGCTCCCTTCTACCCACTCCGTGTTCCCCTGTACCCGCTCCCTGTTCCACTGTATGTGCTCATTGTTCCACTGTACCCGCTTCCTGTTCCCCTGTACCCGCTCCCTTTTCCCCTGAACATGCTTCGTATTCCCCTCTACCCTCCCCCTGTTCCCCTGTGCCCGCTCCGTGTTCCCCTCTACCTACTGTGTGTTCCCCTGTACCCGCTGCCTGTTCCCATGTACCCACTCCGTGTTCCCCTCTACCCATTCCCTGTTCTCCTGTACCCGCACCCTGTTTCCCTGTACTTGCTCCCTGTTCCGCTGTACCCGCTCCCTGTTCTCCAGTAACAGCTCCGTGTTCCCCTGTACCCGCTCCGTATTCCCCTGTACTCGCTCCCTGTTCCCCTGTACCAGTTCCCTGTTCCCCCATGTCCACTCCGTGTTACCCTGTACCGGCTCCCTGTTCCCCTGTACATGCTCCGTGTTCCCCTGTACGTGCTCCGTGTTCCCCTGTACCCGCTCCCTGTTCCACTGTATGTGCTCATTGTTCCACTGTACCCGCTTCCTGTTACCCTGTACCCGCTCCCTTTTCCCCTGAACATGCTCCGTATTCCCCTCTACCCGCCCCCTGTTCCCCTGTGCCCGCTCCGTGTTCCCCTCTACCTGCTGTGTGTTCCCCTGTACCCGCTGCCTGTTCCCATGTACCCACTCCGTGTTCCCCTCTACCCGTTCCCTGTTCTCCTGTACCCGCACCCTGTTCCCCTGTACCTGCTCCCTGTTCCGCTGTACCCGCTCCCTGTTCTCCAGTAACAGCTCCGTGTTCCCCTGTACCTGCTCCGTATTCCCCTGTTCCCTCTCCGTGTTCCCCTGTTTCCGCTCCATGTTACCCTGTTCCTGCTCCGTGTTCCCCTCTACCTGCTGCGTGTTCCCCTGTACCCGCTGCCTGTTCCGCTGTACCCGCTCCGTGTTCCCCTGTACCGCTCCCTGTTCTCCTGTACCCGCTCCCTGTTCCCCTGTACCAGTTCCCTGTTCCCCCATGTCCACTCCGTGTTACCCTGTACCGGCTCCCTGTTCCCCTGTACGTGCTCCGTGTTCCCCTGTACGTGCTCCGTGTTCCCCTGTACCCGCTCCCTGCTCCCCTGTATGTGCTCTGTGTTCCCCTGTACGTGCTCCGTGTTCCCCTGTACACGCTCCGTGTTCCCCTGTACCCGTTCCCTGTTCTCCTGTACCCGCTCCCTGTTCCCCTGTATCCGCTCCCTGTTCTGCTGTACCCGCTCCCTGTTCTCCAGTAACCGCTCCGTGTTCCCCTGTACCCGCTCCGTATTCCCCTGTTCCCACTCCGTGTTCCCATGTACACGCTCCTGTACCCCTTTGCACACTCCCTGTTGCCAGTACATGCTGCTTGTTCCCCTGTTCCCTGTTCCACGTGCCATGTTCCCCTCTACCCGTTCATTTTCCCCTGTACCCGCTCCCTGTTCCCCTGTACGTGCTCCGTATTCACCTGTACCCGCTCCGTTTTACCCTGGAACTGCTCCGTATTACCTTGTACTCTCTCCGTGTTACCCCGTACCCGCTCCGTGCTCGCCTGTACCCGTTCCGTGTCCCCCCTATCGGCTTCGTGTTCCTGCTCCCTGTTCCACTGTATGTGCTCATTGTTCCACTGTACCCGCTTCCTGTTCCCCTGTACCCGCTCCCTGTTCCCCTGAACATGCTCCGTATTCCCCTATACCCGCTCCCTGTTCCCCTGTACCCGCTTCTTGTTCCCCTGTACCCTCTCCCTGTTCCTGCTCCGTGTTCCCTTCTACCCACTCCGTGTTCCTCTGTACCCGCTCCCTGTTCCCCTGTACCCGCTCCCTGTTTCTCGGTACCCGCTCCCTGTTTGCCTGTACCCGCTCCCTGTTCACCTGTACGTGCTCCGTATTCACCTGTACCCGCTCCGTTTTACCCTGGAACTGCTCCGTATTACCCTGTACTCTCTCCGTGTTACCCCGTACCCGCTCCGTGCTCGCCTGTACCCGTTCCGTGTCCCCCCTATCGGCTTCGTGTTCCCGCTCCCTGTTCCACTGTATGTGCTCATTGTTCCACTGTACCCGCTTCCTGTTCCCCTATACCCGCTCCCTGTTCCCCTGAACATGCTCCGTATTCCCCTATACCCGCTCCCTGTTGCCCTCTACCCGCTCCCTGTTCCCCTGTACCTGCTCCGTGTTCCCTTCTCCCCACTCCGTGTTCCCCTGTACCCGCTCCCTGTTCCCCTGTACCCCCTCCCTGTTTCACCGTACCCGCTCCCTGTTTGCCTGTACCCGCTCCCTGTTCCCCTGTACGTGCTCCGTGTTCACCTGTACCCGCTCCGTTTTACCCTCTACCCGCCCCCTGTTCCCCTGTTCCCGCTCCGTGTTCCCCTCTACCTGCTGTGTCTTCCCCTGTACCCACTGCCTGTTCCCCTGTACCCGCTCCGTGTTCCCCTGTACCCGCTCCGTGTTCCCCTGTACCCGCTCCGTGTTCCCCTGTACCCGCTCCGTGTTCCCCTGTACCCGCTCCGTGTTCCCCAGTACCCGCTGCCTGCTCCCTTCTACCCACTCCGTGTTCCCCTGTACCCGCTCCCTGTTCCACTGTATGTGCTCATTGTTCCACTGTACCCGCTTCCTGTTCCCCTGTACCCGCTCCCTTTTCCCCTGAACATGCTTCGTATTCCCCTCTACCCGCCCCCTGTTCCCCTGTGCCCGCTCCGTGTTCCCCTCTACCTACTGTGTGTTCCCCTGTACCCGCTGCCTGTTCCCATGTACCCACTCCGTGTTCCCCTCTACCCATTCCCTGTTCTCCTGTACCCGCACCCTGTTTCCCTGTACTTGCTCCCTGTTCCGCTGTACCCGCTCCCTGTTCTCCAGTAACAGCTCCGTGTTCCCCTGTACCCGCTCCGTATTCCCCTGTACTCGCTCCCTGTTCCCCTGTACCAGTTCCCTGTTCCCCCATGTCCACTCCGTGTTACCCTGTACCGGCTCCCTGTTCCCCTGTACATGCTCCGTGTTCCCCTGTACGTGCTCCGTGTTCCCCTGTACCCGCTCCCTGTTCCACTGTATGTGCTCATTGTTCCACTGTACCCGCTTCCTGTTACCCTGTACCCGCTCCCTTTTCCCCTGAACATGCTCCGTATTCCCCTCTACCCGCCCCCTGTTCCCCTGTGCCCGCTCCGTGTTCCCCTCTACCTGCTGTGTGTTCCCCTGTACCCGCTGCCTGTTCCCATGTACCCACTCCGTGTTCCCCTCTACCCGTTCCCTGTTCTCCTGTACCCGCACCCTGTTCCCCTGTACCTGCTCCCTGTTCCGCTGTACCCGCTCCCTGTTCTCCAGTAACAGCTCCGTGTTCCCCTGTACCTGCTCCGTATTCCCCTGTTCCCTCTCCGTGTTCCCCTGTTTCCGCTCCATGTTACCCTGTTCCTGCTCCGTGTTCCCCTCTACCTGCTGCGTGTTCCCCTGTACCCGCTGCCTGTTCCGCTGTACCCGCTCCGTGTTCCCCTGTACCGCTCCCTGTTCTCCTGTACCCGCTCCCTGTTCCCCTGTACCAGTTCCCTGATCCCCCATGTCCACTCCGTGTTACCCTGTACCGGCTCCCTGTTCCCCTGTACGTGCTCCGTGTTCCCCTGTACGTGCTCCGTGTTCCCCTGTACCCGCTCCCTGCTCCCCTGTATGTGCTCTGTGTTCCCCTGTACGTGCTCCGTGTTCCCCTGTACACGCTCCGTGTTCCCCTGTACCCGTTCCCTGTTCTCCTGTACCCGCTCCCTGTTCCCCTGTATCCGCTCCCTGTTCTGCTGTACCCGCTCCCTGTTCTCCAGTAACCGCTCCGTGTTCCCCTGTACCCGCTCCGTATTCCCCTGTTCCCACTCCGTGTTCCCATGTACACGCTCCTGTACCCCTTTGCACACTCCCTGTTGCCAGTACATGCTGCTTGTTCCCCTGTTCCCTGTTCCACGTGCCATGTTCCCCTCTACCCGTTCATTTTCCCCTGTACCCGCTCCCTGTTCCCCTGTACCCGTTCCGTGTCCCCCCTATCGGCTTCGTGTTCCTGCTCCCTGTTCCACTGTATGTGCTCATTGTTCCACTGTACCCGCTTCCTGTTCCCCTGTACCCGCTCCCTGTTCCCCTGAACATGCTCCGTATTCCCCTATACCCGCTCCCTGTTCCCCTGTACCCGCTTCTTGTTCCCCTGTACCCTCTCCCTGTTCCTGCTCCGTGTTCCCTTCTACCCACTCCGTGTTCCTCTGTACCCGCTCCCTGTTCCCCTGTACCCGCTCCCTGTTTCTCCGTACCCGCTCCCTGTTTGCCTGTACCCGCTCCCTGTTCACCTGTACGTGCTCCGTATTCACCTGTACCCGCTCCGTTTTACCCTGGAACTGCTCCGTATTACCCTGTACTCTCTCCGTGTTACCCCGTACCCGCTCCGTGCTCGCCTGTACCCGTTCCGTGTCCCCCCTATCGGCTTCGTGTTCCCGCTCCCTGTTCCACTGTATGTGCTCATTGTTCCACTGTACCCGCTTCCTGTTCCCCTATACCCGCTCCCTGTTCCCCTGAACATGCTCCGTATTCCCCTATACCCGCTCCCTGTTGCCCTCTACCCGCTCCCTGTTCCCCTGTACCTGCTCCGTGTTCCCTTCTCCCCACTCCGTGTTCCCCTGTACCCGCTCCCTGTTCCCCTGTACCCCCTCCCTGTTTCACCGTACCCGCTCCCTGTTTGCCTGTACCCGCTCCCTGTTCCCCTGTACGTGCTCCGTGTTCACCTGTACCCGCTCCGTTTTACCCTCTACCCGCCCCCTGTTCCCCTGTTCCCGCTCCGTGTTCCCCTCTACCTGCTGTGTCTTCCCCTGTACCCACTGCCTGTTCCCCTGTACCCGCTCCGTGTTCCCCTGTACCCGTTCCCCGTTCTCCTGTACCCGCTCCCTGTTCCCCTGTACCTGCTCCCTGTTCCGCTGTACCCGCTCCCTGTTCTCCAGTAACAGCTCCGTGTTCCCCTGTACCCGCTCCGTATTCCCCTGTTCCCTCTCCGTGTTCCCCTGTTTCCGCTCCATGTTACCCTGTTCCTGCTCCGTATTCCCCTCTACCTGCTGCGTGTTCCCCTGTACCCGCTGCCTGTTCCCCTGTATCCGCTCCGTGTTCCCCTGTACCCGTTCCCTGTTCTCCTGTTCCACGTGCCATGTTCCCCTCTACCCGCTCCGTGTTCCCTTGTACCCGCTTCCTGTTCCCCTGTTCCCGCTCCATGTTCCCCTGTTCCCGCTCCGTGTTCCCCTGTACCCGCTCCCTGTTCTCCAGTAACAGCTCCGTGTTCCCCTGTACCCGCTCCGTGTTCCCCTGTACCCACTCCGTGTTCCCCTGTACATGCTCCGCGTGCCCGTTCCATGTTACCCAATACCCGCTCCCTGTTCCTCTGTACATGCTCCGTGTTCCCCTGTTCCCGCTCCGTATTCCCCTGTTCCCTCTCCGTGTTCCCCTGTTTCCGCTCCATGTTACCCTGTTCCTGCTCCGTATTCCCCTCTACCTGCTGCGTGTTCCCCTGTACCCGCTGCCTGTTCCCCTGTATCCGCTCCGTGTTCCCCTGTACCCGTTCCCTGTTCTCCTGTTCCACGTGCCATGTTCCCCTCATCCCGCTCCGTGTTCCCTTGTACCCGCTTCCTGTTCCCCTGTTCCCGCTCCATGTTCCCCTGTTCCCGCTCCGTGTTCCCCTGTACCCACTCCGTGTTCCCCTGTACCCGCTGCCTGTTCCACTGTACCCGCTGCCTGTTCCCGTGTACCTGCTCCGTGTTCCCCTGTTCCCGCTCTGTGTTCCCCTGTTCCCGCTCTGTGTTCCCCTGTTCCCGCTCCGTGTTCTCCTGTACCCGTTCCGTTCCCCTGTACCTGCTGCCTGTTCCCCTGTACACGCTCCGTGTTCCCCTGTACCAGTTCCCTGTTCCCCTGTACCCACTCCCTGTTCCCCTGTACCCGCTCCATGTTCCCCTGTACCCGCTCCGTGTTCCCCTGTACCCGCTCCGTGTTCCCCTGTACCCGCTCCGTGTTCCCCAGTACCCGCTGCCTGCTCCCTTCTACCCACTCCGTGTTCCCCTGTACCCGCTCCCTGTTCCACTGTATGTGCTCATTGTTCCACTGTACCCGCTTCCTGTTCCCCTGTACCCGCTCCCTTTTCCCCTGAACATGCTCCGTATTCCCCTCTACCCGCCCCCTGTTCTCCTGTGCCCGCTCCGTGTTCCCCTCTACCTGCTGTGTGTTCCCCTGTACCCGCTGCCTGTTCCACTGTACCCGCTCCGTGTTCCCCTGTACCCATTCCCTGTTCTCCTGTACCCGCACCCTGTTCCCCTGTACCTGCTCCCTGTTCCGCTGTACCCGCTCCCTGTTCTCCAGTAACAGCTCCGTGTTCCCCTGTACACGCTCCGTATTCCCCTGTACCCGCTCCCTGTTCCCTTGTACCAGTTCCCTGTTCCCCCATGTCCACTCCGTGTTACCCTGTACCGGCTCCCTGTTCCCCTGTACCCGCTCCGTGTTCCCCTGTACGTGCTCCGTGTTCCCCTGTACCCGCTCCCTGTTCCCCTGTATGTGCTCTGTGTTCCCCTGTACGTGCTCCGTGTTCCCCTGTACACGCTCCATGTTCCCCTGTACCCGTTCCCTGTTCTCCTGTACCCGCTCCCTGTTCCCCTGTATCCGCTCCCTGTTCTGCTGTACCCGCTCCCTGTTCTCCAGTAACCGCTCCGTGTTCCCCTGTACCCGCTCCGTATTCCCCTGTTCCCACTCCGTGTTCCCATGTACACGCTCCTGTACCCCTTTGCACACTCCCTGTTGCCAGTACATGCTGCTTGTTCCCCTGTTCCCTGTTCCACGTGCCATGTTCCCCTCTACCCGTTCATTTTCCCCTGTACCCGCTCCCTGTTCCCCTGTACGTGCTCCGTATTCACCTGTACCCGCTCCGTTTTACCCTGGAACTGCTCCGTATTACCTTGTACTCTCTCCGTGTTACCCCGTACCCGCTCCGTGCTCGCCTGTACCCGTTCCGTGTCCCCCCTATCGGCTTCGTGTTCCCGCTCCCTGTTCCACTGTATGTGCTCATTGTTCCACTGTACCCGCTTCCTGTTCCCCTGTACCCGCTCCCTGTTCCCCTGAACATGCTCCGTATTCCCCTATACCCGCTCCCTGTTCCCCTGTACCCTCTTCTTGTTCCCCTGTACCCTCTCCCTGTTCCCCTGTTCCTGCTCCGTGTTCCCTTCTACCCACTCCGTGTTCCTCTGTACCCGCTCCCTGTTCCCCTGTACCTGCTCCCTGTTTCTCCGTACCCGCTCCCTGTTTGCCTGTATCCGCTCCCTGTTCCCCTGTATGTGCTCCGTGTTCACCTGTACCCGCTCCGTTTTACCCTGTAACCGCTCCGTTTTACCCTGTACCCGCTCCGTTTTACCCTGTACCCTCTCTGTGCTCGCCTGTACCCGTTCCGTGTTTCCCCCTATTCGCTTCGTGTTCCCGGTCCCTGTTCCACTGGATGCGCACATTGTTCCACTGTACCCGCTTCCTGTTCCCCTGTACCCGCTCCCTGTTCCCCTGTACATGCTCCGTATTCCCCTATACCCGCTCCCTGTTCCCCTGTACCTGCTCCCTGTTCCCCTGTACCCGCTCCCTGTTCCCCTGTTCCCACTCCATGTTCCCCTCTACCTGCTGTGAGTTCCCCTGTACCCGCTGCCTGTGCCCCTGTACCCGCTCCGTGTTCCCCTGTACCTGTTCCCTGTTCCCCTGTACCCGCTCCATGTTCCCCTGTACCCGCTCCGTGTTCCCCTGTACTCGCCCCGTGTTCCCCTGTACCTGCTCCATGTTGCCCTGTACCCGATCCCTGTTCCCCTGTACATGCTCCATGTGCCCGTTCCGTGTTACCCTATATCCGCTCCCTGTTCCCCTGTACATGCTCCGCGTACCCGTTCCATGTTACCCAATACCCGCTCCCTGTTCCTCTGTACATGCTCCGTGTTCCCCTGTTCCCGCTCCCTGTTCTCCTCTACCGGCTCCGTGTTCCCCTGTACCAGCTGCCTGTTCCCCTGTACCCGCTCCGTGTTCCCCTGTACCAGTTCCCTGTTCCCTTGTACCAGCTCCCTGTTCCCCTGTACCAGCTCCGTGTTCCCCCATGCCACTCTATGTTACCCTGTACCCGCTCCCTGTTCCACTGTACGTGCTCCGTGTTCCGCTGTACGTGCTCCGTGTTCCCCTGTACGTGCTCCGTGTTCTCCTGTACGTGCTCTGTGTTACCCTATACCCGTGCTCGTTCCGTGCTCCCGCGTGCTCGTTCTGTGTTACCCTATACCCGCTCCCTGTTCCCCTGTACATGCTCCGCGTGCCCGTTACGTGTTACCCTATACCCGCTCCCTGTTCCGCTGTACATGCTCCGTTTTCCCCTGTTCCCGCTCCCTGTTCTCCTCTACCCGCTCCGTGTTCCCCTGTACCCGCTCCATGTTCCCTTGTACCAGCTCCCTGTTACCCTGTACCCGTTCCCTGTTCCCCTGTACATGCTCCGCATGCCCGTTCCGTGTTACCCTATACCCGCTCCCTGTTCCTCTGTATATGCTCCGTGTTCCCCTGTTCCCACTCCCTGTTCCCCTCGACCGGCTCCATGTTCCCCTGTACCCGCTCCCTGTTCCCCGGTACCCGCTCCATGTTCCCTTGTACCAGCTCCCTGTTCCCCTGTACCAGCTCCGTGTTCCCCCATGCCCACCCTGTGTTACCCTGTACCCGCTCGCTGTTCCACTGTACGTGCTCCGTGTTCCCCAGTACTCGCTCCGTGTTCCCCTGTACTCGCTCCGTGTTCCCCTGTACATGTTCCGTATTCCCCTGTACCCGCTCCCTGTTCCCCTGTATACGCTCCCTGTTCCCCTGTAACCGCTCTGTGTTACTCTGTACCCGCTCCGTGTTAGCCTGTACCCGTTCCCTGTTCTCCTGTTCCACGTGCCATGTTCCCCTCTACCCGCTCCGTGTTCCCTTGTACCCGCTTCCTGTTCCCCTGTTCCCGCTCCATGTTCCCCTGTTCCCGCTCCGTGTTCCCCTGTACCCACTCCGTGTTCCCCTGTACCCGCTGCCTGTTCCACTGTACCCGCTGCCTGTTCCCGTGTACCTGCTCCGTGTTCCCCTGTTCCCGCTCTGTGTTCCCCTGTTCCCGCTCCGTGTTCTCCTGTACCCGTTCCGTTCCCCTGTACCTGCTGCCTGTTCCCCTGTACACGCTCCGTGTTCCCCTGTACCAGTTCCCTGTTCCCCTGTACCCACTCCGTTCCCCTGTACCCGCTCCATGTTCCCCTGTACCCGCTCCGTGTTCCCCTGTACCCGCTCCGTGTTCCCCTGTACCCGCTCCGTGTTCCCCAGTACCCGCTGCCTGCTCCCTTCTACCCACTCCGTGTTCCCCTGTACCCGCTCCCTGTTCCACTGTATGTGCTCATTGTTCCACTGTACCCGCTTCCTGTTCCCCTGTACCCGCTCCCTTTTCCCCTGAACATGCTCCGTATTCCCCTCTACCCGCCCCCTGTTCCCCTGTGCCCGCTCCGTGTTCCCCTCTACCTGCTGTGTGTTCCCCTGTACCCGCTGCCTGTTCCCATGTACCCACTCCGTGTTCCCCTCTACCCGTTCCCTGTTCTCCTGTACCCGCACCCTGTTCCCCTGTACCTGCTCCCTGTTCCGCTGTACCCGCTCCCTGTTCTCCAGTAACAGCTCCGTGTTCCCCTGTAACCGCTCTGTGTTACTCTGTACCCACTCCGTGTTAGCCTGTACCCGTTCCCTGTTCTCCTGTTCCACGTGCCATGTTCCCCTCTACCCGCTCCGTGTTCCCTTGTACCCGCTTCCTGTTCCCCTGTTCCCGCTCCATGTTCCCCTGTTCCCGCTCCGTGTTCCCCTGTACCCACTCCGTGTTCCCCTGTACCCGCTGCCTGTTCCACTGTACCCGCTGCCTGTTCCCGTGTACCTGCTCCGTGTTCCCCTGTTCCCGCTCTGTGTTCCCCTGTTCCCGCTCCGTGTTCTCCTGTACCCGTTCCGTTCCCCTGTACCTGCTGCCTGTTCCCCTGTACACGCTCCGTGTTCCCCTGTACCAGTTCCCTGTTCCCCTGTACCCACTCCCTGTTCCCCTGTACCCGCTCCATGTTCCCCTGTACCCGCTCCGTGTTCCCCTGTACCCGCTCCGTGTTCCCCTGTACCCGCTCCGTGTTCCCCAGTACCCGCTGCCTGCTCCCTTCTACCCACTCCGTGTTCCCCTGTACCCGCTCCCTGTTCCACTGTATGTGCTCATTGTTCCACTGTACCCGCTTCCTGTTCCCTGTACCCGCTCCCTTTTCCCCTGAACATGCTCCGTATTCCCCTCTACCCGCCCCCTGTTCCCCTGTGCCCGCTCCGTGTTCCCCTCTACCTGCTGTGTGTTCCCCTGTACCCGCTGCCTGTTCCCATGTACCCACTCCGTGTTCCCCTCTACCCGTTCCCTGTTCTCCTGTACCCGCACCCTGTTCCCCTGTACCTGCTCCCTGTTCCGCTGTACCCGCTCCCTGTTCTCCAGTAACAGCTCCGTGTTCCCCTGTACACGCTCCGTATTCCCCTGTACCCGCTCCTTGTTCCCCTGTACCAGTTCCCTGTTCCCCCATGTCCACTCCGTGTTACCCTGTACCGGCTCCCTGTTCCCCTGTACATGCTCCGTGTTCCCCTGTACGTGCTCCGTGTTCCCCTGTACCCGCTCCCTGTTCCCCTGTATGTGCTCTGTGTTCCCCTGTACGTGCTCCGTGTTCCCCTGTACACGCTCCATGTTCCCCTGTACCCGTTCCCTGTTCTCCTGTACCCGCTCCCTGTTCCCCTGTATCCGCTCCCTGTTCTGCTGTACCCGCTCCCTGTTCTCCAGTAACCGCTCCGTGTTCCCCTGTACCCGCTCCGTATTCCCCTGTTCCCACTCCGTGTTCCCATGTACACGCTCCTGTACCCCTTTGCACACTCCCTGTTGCCAGTACATGCTGCTTGTT
The DNA here is from genome assembly GCF_044704955.1 of Pristiophorus japonicus. NCBI lineage: Eukaryota > Metazoa > Chordata > Chondrichthyes > Pristiophoridae > Pristiophorus > Pristiophorus japonicus. The sequence continues at coordinate 172,721,246 of NC_091980.1, read as the reverse complement.
CCCCTGTTCCCTGTTCCACGTGCCATGTTCCCCTCTACCCGTTCATTTTCCCCTGTACCCGCTCCCTGTTCCCCTGTACGTGCTCCGTATTCACCTGTACCCGCTCCGTTTTACCCTGGAACTGCTCCGTATTACCTTGTACTCTCTCCGTGTTACCCCGTACCCGCTCCGTGCTCGCCTGTACCCGTTCCGTGTCCCCCCCTATCGGCTTCGTGTTCCCGCTCCCTGTTCCACTGTATGTGCTCATTGTTCCACTGTACCCTCTCCCTGTTCCCCTGTTCCTGCTCCGTGTTCCCTTCTACCCACTCCGTGTTCCTCTGTACCCGCTCCCTGTTCCCCTGTACCTGCTCCCTGTTTCTCCGTACCCGCTCCCTGTTTGCCTGTACCCGCTCCCTGTTCCCCTGTACGTGCTCCGTGTTCACCTGTACCCGCTCCGTTTTACCCTGTAACCGCTCCGTTTTACCCTGTACCCGCTCCGTTTTACCCTGTACCCTCTCTGTGCTCGCCTGTACCCGTTCCGTGTTTCCCCCTATTCACTTCGTGTTCCCGGTCCCTGTTCCACTGGATGCGCACATTGTTCCACTGTACCCGCTTCCTGTTCCCCTGTACCCGCTCCCTGTTCCCCTGTACATGCTCCGTATTCCCCTATACCCGCTCCCTGTTCCCCTGTACCTGCTCCCTGTTCCCCTGTACCCGCTCCCTGTTCCCCTGTTCCCACTCCATGTTCCCCTCTACCTGCTGTGAGTTCCCCTGTACCCGCTGCCTGTGCCCCTGTACCCGCTCCGTGTTCCCCTGTACCTGTTCCCTGTTCCCCTGTACCCGCTCCATGTTCCCCTGTACCCGCTCCGTGTTCCCCTGTACTCGCCCCGTGTTCCCCTGTACCTGCTCCATGTTGCCCTGTACCCGATCCCTGTTCCCCTGTACATGCTCCATGTGCCCGTTCCGTGTTACCCTATATCCGCTCCCTGTTCCCCTGTACATGCTCCGCGTACCCGTTCCATGTTACCCAATACCCGCTCCCTGTTCCTCTGTACATGCTCCGTGTTCCCCTGTTCCCGCTCCCTGTTCTCTTCTACCGGCTCCGTGTTCCCCTGTACCAGCTGCCTGTTCCCCTGTACCCGCTCCGTGTTCCCCTGTACCAGTTCCCTGTTCCCTTGTACCAGCTCCCTGTTCCCCTGTACCAGCTCCGTGTTCCCCCATGCCCACTCTATGTTACCCTGTACCCGCTCCCTGTTCCACTGTACGTGCTCCGTGTTCCGCTGTACGTGCTCCGTGTTCCCCTGTACGTGCTCCGTGTTCTCCTGTACGTGCTCTGTGTTACCCTATACCCGTGCTCGTTCCGTGCTCCCGCGTGCTCGTTCTGTGTTACCCTATACCCGCTCCCTGTTCCCCTGTACATGCTCCGCGTGCCCGTTCCGTGTTACCCTATACCCGCTCCCTGTTCCCCTGTACATGCTCCGTTTTCCCCTGTTCCCGCTCCCTGTTCTCCTCTACCCGCTCCGTGTTCCCCTGTACCAGTTCCCTGTTCCCCTGTACCCGCTCCCTGTTCCTCTGTACCCGCTCCATGTTCCCCTGTACCCGCTCCATGTTCCCTTGTACCAGCTCCCTGTTACCCTGTACCCGTTCCCTGTTCCCCTGTACATGCTCCGCGTGCCCGTTCCGTGTTACCCTATACCCGCTCCCTGTTCCTCTGTATATGCTCCGTGTTCCCCTGTTCCCACTCCCTGTTCCCCTCGACCGGCTCCATGTTCCCCTGTACCCGCTCCCTGTTCCCCGGTACCCGCTCCATGTTCCCTTGTACCAGCTCCCTGTTCCCCTGTACCAGCTCCGTGTTCCCCCATGCCCACCCTGTGTTACCCTGTACCCGCTCGCTGTTCCACTGTACGTGCTCCGTGTTCCCCAGTACTCGCTCCGTGTTCCCCTGTACTCGCTCCGTGTTCCCCTGTACATGTTCCGTATTCCCCTGTACCCGCTCCCTGTTCCCCTGTATACGCTCCCTGTTCCCCTGTAACCGCTCTGTGTTACTCTGGACCCGCTCCGTGTTAGCCTGTACCCGCTCCGTGTTCCCCTGTTCCCGCTCCTTGCTCCCGTGTTCCCGCTCCATGTTCCTCAGTTCTGTGTTCCCCAGTTCCCTGTTCCTCCTGCTCCGTGTTCCCCTGTACACGCTCCCTATACACATTTGCACGCTCCCTGTTGCCAGTACATGCTGCTTGTTCGCCTGTTCCATGTTCCCCGCTCCGTGTTCCCTGAACCCCGCTCCGTGTTATCCTGTACCCGCTGCTTGTTCCCCTCTACCCATTCCCTGTTCTCCTGTACCCGCTCCCTGTTCCCCTGTACACGCTCCCTGTTCCCCTGTAAACACTCCCCGTTCCCCTGTACCCGCTCCCTGTTTCTCCGTACCCGCTCCCTGTTTGCGTGTTCCCGCTCCGTGTTCCCCTCTACCTGCTCCGTGTTCCCCTGTACCGCTGCCTGTACCCCTGAACATGCTCCGCATTCCGCTATACCCGCTCCCTGTTCCCCTGTACCAGCTCCCTGCTCCCCTGTACGTGCTCTGTGTTCCCCTGTACCCGCTCCCTGTTCCCCTGTTCCCGCTCCGTGTTCCCCTCTACCTGCTCCGTGTTCGCCTGTACCTGCTGCCTGTTCCCTTCTCCCCACTCCGTGTTCCCCTGTACCCACTCCCTGTTCCCCTGTACCCGCTCCCTGTTTCTCCGTACCCGCTCCCTGTTCCCCTGTACGTGCTCCGTGTTCACCTGTACCCGCTCCGTTTTACCCTGTGACCGCTCCGTTTTACCCTGTACCCGCTCCTTGTTACCCCGTACCCGCTCCGTGCTCGCCTGTACCCGCTCCGTGCTCGCCTGTACCCGTTCCGTGTTTCCCCCTATCCGCTCCGTGTTCCCCTGTACATGCTCCGTTTTCCCCTGTACCCACTCCCTGTTCCCCTGTATGCGCTCCCTATTCCCCTGTACCCGCTCCGTGTTACTCTGTACCCGCTCCGTGTTAGCCAGTACCTGCTCTGTGTTCCCCGGTTCCCGCTCCTTGCTCCCGTGCTCCCGCTCCGTGTTCCTCAGTTCCGTGTTCCTCAGTTCTGTGTTCCCCAGTTCCCTGTTCCTCCTGCTCCGTGTTCCCCTGCACACGCTCCCTATACACATTTGCACGCTCCCTGTTGCCAGTGCATGCTGCTTGTTCGCCTGTTCCGTGTTCCCCTGCACCCCGCTCCATGTTCCCCTGTACCCGCTGCCTCTTCCCCTGTCCCCGCTCCCTGTTCCCCTGTACACGCTCCCTGTTTCCCTGTTCCCGCTCCGTGTTCCCCTCTACCTGCTCCGTGTTCCCCTGTACTCATTCCCTGTTCTCCTGTACCCGCTCCCTGTTCCCCTGTACCAGCTCCGTGTTCCCCCATGTCCACTCCGTGTTACCCTGTACCCACTCCCTGTTCCCCTGTACTTGCTCCATGTTCCCCTGTACGTGCTCCATGTTCCCCTGTACGTGCTCCGCTGTACCCGCTCCCTGTTCCCCTGTACGTGCTCCGTGTTCCCCTGTACGTGCTCCGTGTTCCCCTGTACCCGTTCCGTGTTCCCCAGTACCCGCTCCGTGTTCCCCTATACCCGCTCCGTATTCCCCTGTACTCGCTCCGTGTTCCCCTGTACCCGCTCCGTGTTACCCTGTACCCGCTCCCTGTTCCCCTGTACGTGCTCCGTGTTCTCCTGTACATGCTCCGTGTTACCCTATACCAGTGCCCGTTCCGTGTTACCCTATACCCGCTCCCTGTTACTCTGTACATGCTCCGTGTTCCCCTGTTCCCGCTCCCTGTTCCCCTCTACCTGCTCCGTGTTCCCCTGTACCCGCTCCGTGTTCCCCTGTACCCGCTCCATGTTCCCTTGTACCAGCTCCCTGTTCCCCCATGTCCACTCCGTGTTACCCTGTACCCGCTCCCTGTTCCACTGTACCTGCTCCGTGTTCCCCTGTACGTGCTCTGTGTTCCCCTGTACGTGCTCTGTGTTCCCCTGTACGTGCTCCGTGTTCCCCTGTACCCGCTCCGTGTTTCCCTGTACCCGCTCCGTGTTCCCCTGTACTCGCTCCGTGTTCCCCTGTACGTGCTCCGTGTTCCCCAGTACTCGCTACATGTTCCCCAGTACTCGCTCTGTGTTCCCCTGTACTCGCTCCGTGTTCCCCTGTACATGTTCCGTATTCCCCTGTAAACGCTCCCTGTTCCGCTGTATACATTCCCTGTTCGCCTGTACCCGCTCCGTGTTACTCTCTACCCACTCCGTGTTAGCCTGCACCCGCTCCGTGTTCCCCTGTTCCCGCTCCTTGCTCCCGTGTTCCCGCTCCGTGTTCCTCAGTTCCGTGTTTCCCAGTTCTGTGTTCCCCAGTTCCCTGTTCCTCCTGCTCCGTGTTCCCCTGTACACGCTCCCTATACACATTTGCACGCTCCCTGTTGCCAGTACATGCTGCTTGTTCGCCTGTTCCATGTTCCCCGCTCCGTGTTCCCCTGCACCCCGCTCCGTGTTCCCCTGTACCCGCTGCCTGTTCCCCTGTACCTGCTCCCTGTTCCCCTGTACACGCTCCCTGTTCCCCTGTTCCCGCTCCGTGTTCCCCTCTACCTGCTCAGTGTTCCCCTGTACCAGTTCCCTGTTCTCCTGTACCCGCTCCCTGTTTCTCCGTACCTGCTCCCTGTTTCTCCGTACCCGCTCCCTGTTCTCCTGTACCCGCTCCCTGTTCCCTTGTTCCCGCTCCGTGTTCCCCTCTACCTGCTCCGTGTTCCCCTGTACCGCTGCCTGTTCCCCTGAACATGTTCTGTATTCCCCTATACCCGCTCCCTGTTCCCCTGTACCCGCTCCCTGTTCCCCTGTACCCGCTCCCTGTTCCCCTGTACCCGCTTCCTGTTCCCCTGTACCCGCTCCCTGTTCCCCTGTTCCCGCTCCGTGTTCCCCTCTACCTGCTACGTGTTCGCCTGTACCCGCTCCCTGTTTCTCCGTACCCACTCCCTGTTTGACTGTACCCGCTCCCTGTTCCCCTGTACGTGCTCCGTGTTCACCTGTACCCGTTCCGTTTTACCCTGTAACCGATCCGTTTTACCCTGTACCCGCTCCTTGTTACCCCGTACCCGCTCCGTGCTCGCCTGTACCCATTCCGTGTTTCCCCCGATCCGCTTTGTGTTCCCGCTCCCTGTTCCACTGTAGGCGCTCATTGTTCCACTATACCCGCTCCCTGTTCTCTTGTACCTGCTCCCTGTTCTCCTGTACCCGCTCCCTGTTCCCCTGTACTCGCTCCCTGTTCCGATGTAACCGCTCCTTGTTCTCCAGTAACCGCTCCGTGTTCCCCTGTATACGCTCCTTATTCCCCTGTTCCCACTCCGTGCTCTCCTGTTTCCGCTCCATGTTCCCCTGTTCCTGCTCCGTGTTCCCCTCTACCTGCTGCGTGTTCACCTGTACCCGCTGCCTGTTCCCCTGTACCCGTTCCCTGTTCTCCTGTTCCATGTGCCATGTTCGCCTCGACCCGCTCCGTGTTCCCCTGTACCCGCTTCCTGTACCCCTGTTTCCGCTCCGTGTTCCCCTGTTCCCGCTCCGTGTTCCCCTGTACCCACTCCCTGTTCCCCTGTACCCGCTCCATGTTCCCCTGTACCCGCTCCGTGTTCCCCTGTACCCGCTCCGTGTTCCCCTGTACCCGCTCCCTGTTCCACTGTATGTGCTCATTGTTCCACTGTACCCGCTTCCTGTTCCCCTGTACCAGGTCCCTTTTCCCCTGAACATGCTCCGTATTCCCCTCTACCCGCCCCCTGTTCCCCTGTTCCCCTGTTCCCGCTCCGTGTTCCCCTCTACCTGCTGTGTGTTCCCCTTTACCCGCTGCCTGTTCCCCTGTACCCGCTCCATGTTCCCCTGTACCCGCTGCCTGCTCCCTTCTACCCACTCCGTGTTCCCCTGTACCCGCTCTCTGTTCCACTGTATGTGCTCATTGTTCCACTGTACACGCTTCCTGTTCCCCTGTAACCGCTCCCTTTTCCCCTGAACAGGCTCCGTATTCCCCTCTACCCGCCCCCTGTTCCCCTGTTCCCGCTCCGTGTTCCCCTCTACCTGCTGTGTGTTCCCCTGTACCCGCTGCCTGTTCCCCTGTACCCGCTCCGTGTTCCCCTGTACCCGCTCCCTGGTCACCTGTACGTGCTCCGTATTCACCTGTACCCACTACATTTTACCCTGGAACTGCTCCGTATTACCCTGTACTCTCTCCGTGTTACCCCGTACCCGCTCCGTGCTCGCCTGTACCCGTTCTGTGTCCCCCCCTATCGGCTTTGTGTTCCCGCTCCCTGTTCCACTGTATGTGCTCATTGTTCCACTGTACCCGCTTCCTGTTCCTCTGTACCCGCTCCCTGTTCCCCTGAACATGCTCCGTATTCCCCTATACCCGCTCCCTGTTCCCCTGTACCCGCTTCTTGTTCCCCTGTACCCTCTCCCTGTTCCCCTGTTCCTGCTCCGTGTTCCCTTCTACCCACTCCGTGTTCCTCTGTACCCGCTCCCTGTTCCCCTGTACCCGCTCCCTGTTTCTCCGTACCTGCTCCCTGTTTGCCTGTACCCGCTCCCTGTTCCCCTGTACGTGCTCCGTGTTCACCTGTACCCGCTCCGTTTTACCCTGTAACCGCTCCGTTTTACCCTGTACCCGCTCCGTTTTACCCTGTACCCTCTCTGTGCTCGCCTGTACCCGTTCCGTGTTTCCCCCTATTCGCTTCGTGTTCCCGGTCCTTGTTCCACTGGATGCGCACATTGTTCCACTGTACCCGCTTCCTGTTCCCCTGTACCCGCTCCCTGTTCCCCTGTACATGCTCCGTATTCCCCTATACCCGCTCCCTGTTCCCCTGTACCTGCTCCCTGTTCCCCTGTACCCGCTCCCTGTTCCCCTGTTCCCACTCCATGTTCCCCTCTACCTGCTGTGAGTTCCCCTGTACCCGCTGCCTGTGCCCCTGTACCCGCTTCGTGTTCCCCTGTACCTGTTCCCTGTTCCCCTGTACCCGCTCCATGTTCCCCTGTACCCGCTCCGTGTTCCCCTGTACTCGCCCCGTGTTCCCCTGTACCTGCTCCGTGTTGCCCTGTACCCGATCCCTGTTCCCCTGTACATGCTCCATGTGCCCGTTCCGTGTTACCCTATATCCACTCCCTGTTCCCCTGTACATGCTCCGCGTGCCCGTTCCATGTTACCCAATACCCGCTCCCTGTTCCTCTGTACATGCTCCGTGTTCCACTGTTCCCGCTCCGTATTCCCCTGTTCCCTCTCCGTGTTTCCCTGTTTCCGCTCCATGTTACCCTGTTCCTGCTCCGTATTCCCCTCTACCTGCTGCGTGTTCCCCTGTACCCGCTGCCTGTTCCCCTGTATCCGCTCCGTGTTCCCCTGTACCCGTTCCCTGTTCTCCTGTTCCACGTGCCATGTTCCCCTCTACCCGCTCCGTGTTCCCTTGTACCCGCTTCCTGTTCCCTTGTACCCGCTTCCTGTTCCCCTGTTCCCGCTCCATGTTCCCCTGTTCCCGCTCCGTGTTCCCCTGTACCCACTCCGTGTTCCCCTGTACCCGCTGCCTGTTCCACTGTACCCGCTGCCTGTTCCCGTGTACCTGCTCCGTGTTCCCCTGTTCCCGCTCTGTGTTCCCCTGTTCCCGCTCCGTGTTCTCCTGTACCCATTCCGTTCCCCTGTACCTGCTGCCTGTTCCCCTGTACCCGCTCCGTGTTCCCCTGTACCAGTTCCCTGTTCCCCTGTACCCACTCCCTGTTCCCCTGTACCCGCTCCATGTTCCCCTGTACCCGCTCCGTGTTCCCCTGTACCCGTTCCGTGTTCCCCTGTACCCGCTCCATGTTCCCCAGTACCCGCTGCCTGCTCCCTTCTACCCACTCCGTGTTCCCCTGTACCCGCTCCCTGTTCCACTGTATGTGCTCATTGTTCCACTTTACCCGCTTCCTGTTCCCCTGTACCCGCTCCCTTTTCCCCTGAACATGCTCCGTATTCCCCTCTACCCGCCCCCTGTTCCCCTGTGCCCGCTCCGTGTTCCCCTCTACCTGCTGTGTGTTCCCCTGTACCCGCTGCCTGTTCCCATGTACCCACTCCGTGTTCCCCTCTACCCGTTCCCTGTTCTCCTGTACCCGCACCCTGTTCCCCTGTACCTGCTACGTGTTCGCCTGTACCCGCTCCCTGTTTCTCCGTACCCACTCCCTGTTTGACTGTACCCGCTCCCTGTTCCCCTGTACGTGCTCCGTGTTCACCTGTACCCGTTCCGTTTTACCCTGTAACCGATCCGTTTTACCCTGTACCCGCTCCTTGTTACCCCGTACCCGCTCCGTGCTCGCCTGTACCCATTCCGTGTTTCCCCCGATCCGCTTTGTGTTCCCGCTCCCTGTTCCACTGTAGGCGCTCATTGTTCCACTATACCCGCTCCCTGTTCTCTTGTACCTGCTCCCTGTTCTCCTGTACCCGCTCCCTGTTCCCCTGTACTCGCTCCCTGTTCCGATGTAACCGCTCCTTGTTCTCCAGTAACCGCTCCGTGTTCCCCTGTATACGCTCCTTATTCCCCTGTTCCCACTCCGTGCTCTCCTGTTTCCGCTCCATGTTCCCCTGTTCCTGCTCCGTGTTCCCCTCTACCTGCTGCGTGTTCACCTGTACCCGCTGCCTGTTCCCCTGTACCCGTTCCCTGTTCTCCTGTTCCATGTGCCATGTTCGCCTCGACCCGCTCCGTGTTCCCCTGTACCCGCTTCCTGTACCCCTGTTTCCGCTCCGTGTTCCCCTGTTCCCGCTCCGTGTTCCCCTGTACCCACTCCCTGTTCCCCTGTACCCGCTCCATGTTCCCCTGTACCCGCTCCGTGTTCCCCTGTACCCGCTCCGTGTTCCCCTGTACCCGCTCCCTGTTCCACTGTATGTGCTCATTGTTCCACTGTACCCGCTTCCTGTTCCCCTGTACCAGGTCCCTTTTCCCCTGAACATGCTCCGTATTCCCCTCTACCCGCCCCCTGTTCCCCTGTTCCCCTGTTCCCGCTCCGTGTTCCCCTCTACCTGCTGTGTGTTCCCCTTTACCCGCTGCCTGTTCCCCTGTACCCGCTCCATGTTCCCCTGTACCCGCTGCCTGCTCCCTTCTACCCACTCCGTGTTCCCCTGTACCCGCTCTCTGTTCCACTGTATGTGCTCATTGTTCCACTGTACACGCTTCCTGTTCCCCTGTAACCGCTCCCTTTTCCCCTGAACAGGCTCCGTATTCCCCTCTACCCGCCCCCTGTTCCCCTGTTCCCGCTCCGTGTTCCCCTCTACCTGCTGTGTGTTCCCCTGTACCCGCTGCCTGTTCCCCTGTACCCGCTCCGTGTTCCCCTGTACCCGCTCCCTGGTCACCTGTACGTGCTCCGTATTCACCTGTACCCACTACATTTTACCCTGGAACTGCTCCGTATTACCCTGTACTCTCTCCGTGTTACCCCGTACCCGCTCCGTGCTCGCCTGTACCCGTTCTGTGTCCCCCCCTATCGGCTTTGTGTTCCCGCTCCCTGTTCCACTGTATGTGCTCATTGTTCCACTGTACCCGCTTCCTGTTCCCCTGTACCCGCTCCCTGTTCCCCTGAACATGCTCCGTATTCCCCTATACCCGCTCCCTGTTCCCCTGTACCCGCTTCTTGTTCCCCTGTACCCTCTCCCTGTTCCCCTGTTCCTGCTCCGTGTTCCCTTCTACCCACTCCGTGTTCCTCTGTACCCGCTCCCTGTTCCCCTGTACCCGCTCCCTGTTTCTCCGTACCTGCTCCCTGTTTGCCTGTACCCGCTCCCTGTTCCCCTGTACGTGCTCCGTGTTCACCTGTACCCGCTCCGTTTTACCCTGTAACCGCTCCGTTTTACCCTGTACCCGCTCCGTTTTACCCTGTACCCTCTCTGTGCTCGCCTGTACCCGTTCCGTGTTTCCCCCTATTCGCTTCGTGTTCCCGGTCCTTGTTCCACTGGATGCGCACATTGTTCCACTGTACCCGCTTCCTGTTCCCCTGTACCCGCTCCCTGTTCCCCTGTACATGCTCCGTATTCCCCTATACCCGCTCCCTGTTCCCCTGTACCTGCTCCCTGTTCCCCTGTACCCGCTCCCTGTTCCCCTGTTCCCACTCCATGTTCCCCTCTACCTGCTGTGAGTTCCCCTGTACCCGCTGCCTGTGCCCCTGTACCCGCTTCGTGTTCCCCTGTACCTGTTCCCTGTTCCCCTGTACCCGCTCCATGTTCCCCTGTACCCGCTCCGTGTTCCCCTGTACTCGCCCCGTGTTCCCCTGTACCTGCTCCGTGTTGCCCTGTACCCGATCCCTGTTCCCCTGTACATGCTCCATGTGCCCGTTCCGTGTTACCCTATATCCACTCCCTGTTCCCCTGTACATGCTCCGCGTGCCCGTTCCATGTTACCCAATACCCGCTCCCTGTTCCTCTGTACATGCTCCGTGTTCCACTGTTCCCGCTCCGTATTCCCCTGTTCCCTCTCCGTGTTTCCCTGTTTCCGCTCCATGTTACCCTGTTCCTGCTCCGTATTCCCCTCTACCTGCTGCGTGTTCCCCTGTACCCGCTGCCTGTTCCCCTGTATCCGCTCCGTGTTCCCCTGTACCCGTTCCCTGTTCTCCTGTTCCACGTGCCATGTTCCCCTCTACCCGCTCCGTGTTCCCTTGTACCCGCTTCCTGTTCCCTTGTACCCGCTTCCTGTTCCCCTGTTCCCGCTCCATGTTCCCCTGTTCCCGCTCCGTGTTCCCCTGTACCCACTCCGTGTTCCCCTGTACCCGCTGCCTGTTCCACTGTACCCGCTGCCTGTTCCCGTGTACCTGCTCCGTGTTCCCCTGTTCCCGCTCTGTGTTCCCCTGTTCCCGCTCCGTGTTCTCCTGTACCCATTCCGTTCCCCTGTACCTGCTGCCTGTTCCCCTGTACCCGCTCCGTGTTCCCCTGTACCAGTTCCCTGTTCCCCTGTACCCACTCCCTGTTCCCCTGTACCCGCTCCATGTTCCCCTGTACCCGCTCCGTGTTCCCCTGTACCCGTTCCGTGTTCCCCTGTACCCGCTCCATGTTCCCCAGTACCCGCTGCCTGCTCCCTTCTACCCACTCCGTGTTCCCCTGTACCCGCTCCCTGTTCCACTGTATGTGCTCATTGTTCCACTTTACCCGCTTCCTGTTCCCCTGTACCCGCTCCCTTTTCCCCTGAACATGCTCCGTATTCCCCTCTACCCGCCCCCTGTTCCCCTGTGCCCGCTCCGTGTTCCCCTCTACCTGCTGTGTGTTCCCCTGTACCCGCTGCCTGTTCCCATGTACCCACTCCGTGTTCCCCTCTACCCGTTCCCTGTTCTCCTGTACCCGCACCCTGTTCCCCTGTACCTGCTCCCTGTTCCGCTGTACCCGCTCCCTGTTCTCCAGTAACAGCTCCGTGTTCCCCTGTACACGCTCCGTATTCCCATGTACCCGCTCCCTGTTCCCCTGTACCAGTTCCCTGTTCCTCCATGTCCACGCCGTGTTACCCTGTACCGGCTCCCTGTTCCCCTGTACGTGCTCCGTGTTCCCCTGTACGTGCTCCGTGTTCCCCTGTACCCGCTCCCTGCTCCCCTGTATGTGCTCTGTGTTCCCCTGTACGTGCTCCGTGTTCCCCTGTACACGCTCCGTGTTCCCCTGTACCCGTTCCCTGTTCTCCTGTACCCGCTCCCTGTTCCCCTGTATCCGCTCCCTGTTCTGCTGTACCCGCTCCCTGTTCTCCAGTAACTGCTCCGTGTTCCCCTGTACCCGCTCCGTATTCCCCTGTTCCCACTCCGTGTTCCCATGTACACGCTCCTGTACCCCTTTGCACACTCCCTGTTGCCAGTACATGCTGCTTGTTCCCCTGTTCCCTGTTCCACGTGCCATGTTCCCCTCTACCCGTTCATTTTCCCCTGTACCCGCTCTCTGTTCCCCTGTACGTGCTCCGTATTCACCTGTACCCGCTCCGTTTTACCCTGGAACTGCTCCGTATTACCTTGTACTCTCTCCGTGTTACCCCGTACCCGCTCCGTGCTCGCCTGTACCCGTTCCGTGTCCCCCCTATCGGCTTCGTGTTCCCGCTCCCTGTTCCACTGTATGTGCTCATTGTTCCACTGTACCCGCTTCCTGTTCCCCTGTACCCGCTCCCTGTTCCCCTGAACATGCTCCGTATTCCCCTATACCCGCTCCCTGTTCCCCTGTACCCTCTTCTTGTTCCCCTGTACCCTCTCCCTGTTCCCCTGTTCCTGCTCCGTGTTCCCTTCTACCCACTCCGTGTTCCTCTGTACCCGCTCCGTGTTCCCCTGTACCTGCTCCCTGTTTCTCCGTACCCGCTCCCTGTTTGCCTGTACCCGCTCCCTGTTCCCCTGTACGTGCTCCGTGTTCACCTGTACCCGCTCCGTTTTACCCTGTAACCGCTCCGTTTTACCCTGTACCCGCTCCGTTTTACCCTGTACCCTCTCTGTGCTCGCCTGTACCCGTTCCGTGTTTCCCCCTATTCGCTTCGTGTTCCCGGTCCCTGTTCCACTGGATGCGTACATTGTTCCACTGTACCCGCTTCCTGTTCCCCTGTACCCGCTCCCTGTTCCCCTGTACATGCTCCGTATTCCCCTATACCCGCTCCCTGTTCCCCTGTACCTGCTCCATGTTCCCCTGTACCCGCTCCCTGTTCCCCTGTTCCCACTCCATGTTCCCCTCTACCTGCTGTGAGTTCCCCTGTACCCGCTGTCTGTGCCCCTGTACCCGCTCCGTGTTCCCCTGTACCTGTTCCCTGTTCTCCTGTACCCGCTCCATGTTCCCCTGTACCCGCTCCCTGTTCCCCTGAACATGCTCCGTATTCCCCTATACCCGCTCCCTGATCCCCTGTACCCGCTTCTTGTTCCCCTGTACCCTCTCCCTGTTCCCCTGTTCCTGCTCCGTGTTCCCTTCTACCCACTCCGTGTTCCTCTGTACCCGCTCCCTGTTCCCCTGTACCCGCTCCCTGTTTCTCCGTACCCGCTCCCTGTTTGCCTGTACCCGCTCCCTGTTCCCCTGTACGTGCTCCGTGTTCATCTGTACCCGCTCCGTTTTACCATGTAACCGCTCCGTTTTACCCTGTACCCGCTCCGTTTTACCCTGTACCCTCTCTGTGCTCGCCTGTACCCGTTCCGTGTTTCCCCCTATTCGCTTCGTGTTCCCGGTCCTTGTTCCACTGGATGCGCACATTGTTCCACTGTACCCGCTTCCTGTTCCCCTGTACCCGCTCCCTGTTCCCCTGTACATGCTCCGTATTCCCCTATACCCGCTCCCTGTTCCCCTGTACCTGCTCCCTGTTCCCCTGTACCCGCTCCCTGTTCCCCTGTTCCCACTCCATGTTTCCCTCTACCTGCTGTGAGTTCCCCTGTACCCGCTGCCTGTGCCCCTGTACCCGCTTCGTGTTCCCCTGTACCTGTTCCCTGTTCCCCTGTACCCGCTCCATGTTCCCCTGTACCCGCTCCGTGTTCCCCTGTACTCGCCCCGTGTTCCCCTGTACCTGCTCCGTGTTGCCCTGTACCCGATCCCTGTTCCCCTGTACATGCTCCATGTGCCCGTTCCGTGTTACCCTATATCCGCTCCCTGTTCCCCTGTACATGCTCCGCGTGCCCGTTCCATGTTACCCAATACCCGCTCCCTGTTCCTCTGTACATGCTCCGTGTTCCACTGTTCCCGCTCCGTATTCCCCTGTTCCCTCTCCGTGTTCCCCTGTTTCCGCTCCATGTTACCCTGTTCCTGCTCCGTATTCCCCTCTACCTGCTGCGTGTTCCCCTGTACCCGCTGCCTGTTCCCCTGTATCCGCTCCGTGTTCCCCTGTACCCGTTCCCTGTTCTCCTGTTCCACGTGCCATGTTCCCCTCTACCCGCTCCGTGTTCCCTTGTACCCGCTTCCTGTTCCCCTGTTCCCGCTCCATGTTCCCCTGTTCCCGCTCCGTGTTCCCCTGTACCCACTCCGTGTTCCCCTGTACCCGCTGCCTGTTCCACTGTACCCGCTGCCTGTTCCCGTGTACCTGCTCCGTGTTCCCCTGTTCCCGCTCTGTGTTCCCCTGTTCCCGCTCCGTGTTCTCCTGTACCCGTTCCGTTCCCCTGTACCTGCTGCCTGTTCCCCTGTACCCGCTCCGTGTTCCCCTGTACCAGTTCCCTGTTCCCCTGTACCCACTCCCTGTTCCCCTGTACCCGCTCCATGTTCCCCTGTACCCGCTCCGTGTTCCCCTGTACCCGCTCCGTGTTCCCCTGTACCCGCTCCGTGTTCCCCAGTACCCGCTGCCTGCTCCCTTCTACCCACTCCGTGTTCCCCTGTACCCGCTCCCTGTTCCACTGTATGTGCTCATTGTTCCACTTTACCCGCTTCCTGTTCCCCTGTACCCGCTCCCTTTTCCCCTGAACATGCTCCGTATTCCCCTCTACCCGCCCCCTGTTCCCCTGTGCCCGCTCCGTGTTCCCCTCTACCTGCTGTGTGTTCCCCTGTACCCGCTGCCTGTTCCCATGTACCCACTCCGTGTTCCCCTCTACCCGTTCCCTGTTCTCCTGTACCCGCACCCTGTTCCCCTGTACCTGCTCCCTGTTCCGCTGTACCCGCTCCCTGTTCTCCAGTAACAGCTCCGTGTTCCCCTGTACACGCTCCGTATTCCCATGTACCCGCTCCCTGTTCCCCTGTACCAGTTCCCTGTTCCCCCATGTCCACTCCGTGTTACCCTGTACCGGCTCCCTGTTCCCCTGTACGTGCTCCGTGTTCCCCTGTACGTGCTCCGTGTTCCCCTGTACCCGCTCCCTGCTCCCCTGTATGTGCTCTGTGTTCCCCTGTACGTGCTCCGTGTTCCCCTGTACACGCTCCGTGTTCCCCTGTACCCGTTCCCTGTTCTCCTGTACCCGCTCCCTGTTCCCCTGTATCCGCTCCCTGTTCTGCTGTACCCGCTCCCTGTTCTCCAGTAACCGCTCCGTGTTCCCCTTTACCCGCTCCGTATTCCCCTGTTCCCACTCCGTGTTCCCATGTACACGCTCCTGTACCCCTTTGCACACTCCCTGTTGCCAGTACATGCTGCTTGTTCTCCTGTTCCCTGTTCCACGTGCCATGTTCCCCTCTACCCGTTCATTTTCCCCTGTACCCGCTCCCTGTTCCCCTGTACGTGCTCCGTATTCACCTGTACCCGCTCCGTTTTACCCTGGAACTGCTCCGTATTACCTTGTACTCTCTCCGTGTTACCCCGTACCCGCTCCGTGCTCGCCTGTACCCGTTCCGTGTCCCCCCTATCGGCTTCGTGTTCCCGCTCCCTGTTCCACTGTATGTGCTCATTGTTCCACTGTACCCGCTTCCTGTTCCCCTGTACCCGCTCCCTGTTCCCCTGAACATGCTCCGTATTCCCCTATACCCGCTCCCTGTTCCCCTGTACCCTCTTCTTGTTCCCCTGTACCCTCTCCCTGTTCCCCTGTTCCTGCTCCGTGTTCCCTTCTACCCACTCCGTGTTCCTCTGTACCCGCTCCCTGTTCCCCTGTACCTGCTCCCTGTTTCTCCGTACCCGCTCCCTGTTTGCCTGTACCCGCTCCCTGTTCCCCTGTACGTGCTCCGTGTTCACCTGTACCCGCTCCGTTTTACCCTGTAACCGCTCCGTTTTACCCTGTACCCGCTCCGTTTTACCCTGTACCCTCTCTGTGCTCGCCTGTACCCGTTCCGTGTTTCCCCCTATTCGCTTCGTGTTCCCGGTCCCTGTTCCACTGGATGCGCACATTGTTCCACTGTACCCGCTTCCTGTTCCCCTGTACCCGCTTCCTGTTCCCCTGTACCCGCTCCCTGTTCCCCTGTACATGCTCCGTATTCCCCTATACCCGCTCCCTGTTCCCCTGTACCTGCTCCCTGTTCCCCTGTACCCGCTCCCTGTTCCCCTGTTCCCACTCCATGTTCCCCTCTACCTGCTGTGAGTTCCCCTGTACCCGCTGCCTGTGCCCCTGTACCCGCTCCGTGTTCCCCTGTACCTGTTCCCTGTTCTCCTGTACCCGCTCCATGTTCCCCTGTACCCGCTCCGTGTTCCCCTGTACTCGCCCCGTGTTCCCCTGTACCTGCTCCGTGTTGCCCTGTACCCGATCCCTGTTCCCCTGTACATGCTCCATGTGCCCGTTCCGTGTTACCCTATATCCGCTCCCTGTTCCCCTGTACATGCTCCGCGTACCCGTTCCATGTTACCCAATACCCGCTCCCTGTTCCTCTGTACATGCTCCGTGTTCCCCTGTTCCCGCTCCCTGTTCTCCTCTACCGGCTCCGTGTTCCCCTGTACCAGCTGCCTGTTCCCCTGTACCCGCTCCGTGTTCCCCTGTACCAGTTCCCTGTTCCCTTGTACCAGCTCCCTGTTCCCCTGTACCAGCTCCGTGTTCCCCCATGCCCACTCTATGTTACCCTGTACCCGCTCCCTGTTCCACTGTACGTGCTCCGTGTTCCGCTGTACGTGCTCCGTGTTCCCCAGTACTCGCTCCGTGTTCCCCTGTACTCGCTCCGTGTTCCCCTGTACATGTTCCGTATTCCCCTGTACCCGCTCCCTGTTCCCCTGTATACGCTCCCTGTTCCCCTGTAACCGCTCCGTGTTACTCTGTACCCGCTCCGTGTTAGCCTGTACCCGCTCCGTGTTTCCCTGTTCCCGCTCCTTGCTCCCGTGTTCCCGCTCCATGTTCCTCAGTTCTGTGTTCCCCAGTTCCCTGTTCCTCCTGCTCCGTGTTCCCCTGTACACGCTCCCTATACACATTTGCACGCTCCCTGTTGCCAGTACATGCTGCTTGTTCGCCTGTTCCATGTTCCCCGCTCCGTGTTCCCCTGAACCCCGCTCCGTGTTATCCTGTACCCGCTGCTTGTTCCCCTGTACCCATTCCCTGTTCTCCTGTACCCGCTCCCTGTTCCCCTGTACGTGCTCCGTGTTCACCTGTACCCGCTCCGTTTTACCCTGTAACCGCTCCGTTTTACCCTGTACCCGCTCCGTTTTACCCTGTACCCTCTCTGTGCTCGCCTGTACCCGTTCCGTGTTTCCCCCTATTCGCTTCGTGTTCCCGGTCCCTGTTCCACTGGATGCGCACATTGTTCCACTGTACCCGCTTCCTGTTCCCCTGTACCCGCTTCCTGTTCCCCTGTACCCGCTCCCTGTTCCCCTGTACATGCTCCGTATTCCCCTATACCCGCTCCCTGTTCCCCTGTACCTGCTCCCTGTTCCCCTGTACCCGCTCCCTGTTCCCCTGTTCCCACTCCATGTTCCCCTCTACCTGCTGTGAGTTCCCCTGTACCCGCTGCCTGTGCCCCTGTACCCGCTCCGTGTTCCCCTGTACCTGTTCCCTGTTCTCCTGTACCCGCTCCATGTTCCCCTGTACCCGCTCCGTGTTCCCCTGTACTCGCCCCGTGTTCCCCTGTACCTGCTCCGTGTTGCCCTGTACCCGATCCCTGTTCCCCTGTACATGCTCCATGTGCCCGTTCCGTGTTACCCTATATCCGCTCCCTGTTCCCCTGTACATGCTCCGCGTACCCGTTCCATGTTACCCAATACCCGTTCCCTGTTCCTCTGTACATGCTCCGTGTTCCCCTGTTCCCGCTCCCTGTTCTCCTCTACCGGCTCCGTGTTCCCCTGTACCAGCTGCCTGTTCCCCTGTACCCGCTCCGTGTTCCCCTGTACCAGTTCCCTGTTCCCTTGTACCAGCTCCCTGTTCCCCTGTACCAGCTCCGTGTTCCCCCATGCCCACTCTATGTTACCCTGTACCCGCTCCCTGTTCCACTGTACGTGCTCCGTGTTCCGCTGTACGTGCTCCGTGTTCCCCAGTACTCGCTCCGTGTTCCCCTGTACTCGCTCCGTGTTCCCCTGTACATGTTCCGTATTCCCCTGTACCCGCTCCCTGTTCCCCTGTATACGCTCCCTGTTCCCCTGTAACCGCTCCGTGTTACTCTGTACCCGCTCCGTGTTAGCCTGTACCCGCTCCGTGTTCCCCTGTTCCCGCTCCTTGCTCCCGTGTTCCCGCTCCATGTTCCTCAGTTCTGTGTTCCCCAGTTCCCTGTTCCTCCTGCTCCGTGTTCCCCTGTACACGCTCCCTATACACATTTGCACGCTCCCTGTTGCCAGTACATGCTGCTTGTTCGCCTGTTCCATGTTCCCCGCTCCGTGTTCCCCTGAACCCCGCTCCGTGTTATCCTGTACCCGCTGCTTGTTCCCCTGTACCCATTCCCTGTTCTCCTGTACCCGCTCCCTGTTCCCCTGTACACGCTCCCTGTTCCCCTGTAAACACTCCCCGTTCCCCTGTACCCGCTCCCTGTTTCTCCGTACCCGCTCCCTGTTTGCGTGTTCCCGCTCCGTGTTCCCCTCTACCTGCTCCGTGTTCCCCTGTACCGCTGCCTGTACCCCTGAACATGCTCCGCATTCCGCTATACCCGCTCCCTGTTCCCCTGTACCAGCTCCCTGCTCCCCTGTACGTGCTCTGTGTTCCCCTGTACCCGCTCCCTGTTCCCCTGTTCCCGCTCCGTGTTCCCCTCTACCTGCTCTGTGTTCGCCTGTACCTGCTGCCTGTTCCCTTCTCCCCACTCCGTGTTCCCCTGTACCCACTCCCTGTTCCCCTGTACCCGCTCCCTGTTTCTCCGTACCCGCTCCCTGTTCCCCTGTACGTGCTCCGTGTTCACCTGTACCCGCTCCGTTTTACCCTGTGACCGCTCCGTTTTACCCTGTACCCGCTCCTTGTTACCCCGTACCCGCTCCGTGCTCGCCTGTACCCGTTCGTTGTTTCCGCCTATCCGCTCCGTGTTCCCCTGTGCCCGCTCCCTGTTCCCCTGTACATGCTCCGTTTTCCCCTGTACCCGCTCCCTGTTTCTCCGTACCCGCTCCCTGTTCCCCTGTACGTGCTCCGTGTTCACCTGTACCCGCTCCGTTTTACCCTGTGACCGCTCCGTTTTACCCTGTACCCGCTCCTTGTTACCCCGTACCCGCTCCGTGCTCGCCTGTACCCGTTCGTTGTTTCCGCCTATCCGCTCCGTGTTCCCCTGTGCCCGCTCCCTGTTCCCCTGTACATGCTCCGTTTTCCCCTGTACCCACTCCCTGTTCCCCTGTATGCGCTCCCTATTCCCCTGTACCCGCTCCGTGTTACTCTGTACCCGCTCCGTGTTAGCCAGTACCTGCTCTGTGTTCCCCGGTTCCCGCTCCTTGCTCCCGTGCTCCCGCTCCGTGTTCCTCAGTTCCGTGTTCCTCAGTTCTGTGTTCCCCAGTTCCCTGTTCCTCCTGCTCCGTGTTCCCCTGCACACGCTCCCTATATACATTTGCACGCTCCCTGTTGCCAGTGCATGCTGCTTGTTCGCCTGTTCCGTGTTCCCCTGCACCCCGCTCCGTGTTCCCCTGTACCCGCTGCCTGTTCCCCTGTCCCCGCTCCCTGTTCCCCTGTACACGCTCCCTGTTTCCCTGTTCCCGCTCCGTGTTCCCCTCTACCTGCTCCGTGTTCCCCTGTACTCGTTCCCTGTTCTCCTGTACCCGCTCCCTGTTCCCCTGTACCAGCTCCGTGTTCCCCCATGTCCACTCCGTGTTACCCTGTACCCACTCCCTGTTCCCCTGTACTTGCTCCATGTTCCCCTGTACGTGCTCCATGTTCCCCTGTACGTGCTCCGCTGTACCTGCTCCCTGTTCCCCTGTACGTGCTCTGTGTTCCCCTGTACGTGCTCCGTGTTCCCCTGTACCCGCTCCGTGTTCCCCAGTACCCGCTCCGTGTTCCCCTATACCCGCTCCGTATTCCCCTGTACTCGCTCCGTGTTCCCCTGTACCCACTCCGTGTTACCCTGTACCCGCTCCCTGTTCCCCTGTACGTGCTCCGTGTTCTCCTGTACATGCTCCGTGTTACCCTATACCAGTGCCCGTTCCGTGTTACCCTATACCCGCTCCCTGTTACTCTGTACATGCTCCGTGTTCCCCTGTTCCCGCTCCCTGTTCCCCTCTACCCGCTCCGTGTTCCCCTGTACCCGCTCCGTGTTCCCCTATACCAGTTTCCTATTCCCCTGTACCCGCTCCCTGTTCCCCTGTACCCGCTCCATGTTCCCTTGTACCAGCTCCCTGTTCCCCTGTACCAGCTCCGTGTTCCCCCATGTCCACTCCGTGTTAACATGTACCCGCTCCCTGTTCCACTGTACCTGCTCCGTGTTCCCCTGTACGTGCTCTGTGTTCCCCTGTACGTGCTCCGTGTTCCCCTGTACCCGCTCCGTGTTTCCCTGTACCCGCTCCGTGTTCCCCTGTACGTGCTCCGTGTTCCCCAGTACTCGCTACATGTTCCCCAGTACTCGCTCTGTGTTCCCCTGTACTCGCTCCGTGTTCCCCTGTACATGTTCCGTATTCCCCTGTAAACGCACCCTGTTCCGCTGTATACATTCCCTGTTCCCCTGTACCCGCTCCGTGTTACTCTGTACCCACTCCGTGTTAGCCTGCACCCGCTCCGTGTTCCCCTGTTCCCGCTCCTTGCTCCCGTGTTCCCGCTCCGTGTTCCTCAGTTCCGTGTTTCCCAGTTCTGTGTTCCCCAGTTCCCTGTTCCTCCTGCTCTGTGTTCCCCTGTACACGCTCCCTATACACATTTGCACGCTCCCTGTTGCCAGTACATGCTGCTTGTTCACCTGTTCCATGTTCCCCGCTCCGTGTTCCCCTGCACCCCGCTCCGTGTTCCCCTGTACCCGCTGCCTGTTCCCCTGTACCTGCTCCCTGTTCCCCTGTACACGCTCCCTGTTCCCCTGTTCCCGCTCCGTGTTCCCCTCTACCTGCTCAGTGTTCCCCTGTACCAGTTCCCTGTTCTCCTGTCCCCGCTCCCTGTTTCTCCGTACCTGCTCCCTGTTTCTCCGTACCCGTTCCCTGTTCTCCTGTACCCGCTCCCTGTTCCCTTGTTCCCGCTCCGTGTTCCCCTCTACCTGCTCCGTGTTCCCCTGTACCGCTGCCTGTTCCCCTGAACATGCTCCGTATTCCCCTATACCCGCTCCCTGTTCCCCTATACCCGCTCCCTGTTCCCCTGTACCCGCTCCCTGTTCCCCTGTACCCGCTCCCTGTTCCCCTGTACCCGCTCCCTGTTCCCCTGTTCCCGCTCCGTGTTCCCCTCTACCTGCTCCGTGTTCGCCTGTACCCGCTCCCTGTTTCTCCGTACCCACTCCCTGTTTGACTGTACCCGCTCCCTGTTCCCCTGTACGTGCTCCGTGTTCACCTGTACCCGCTCCGTTTTACCCTGTAACCGATCCGTTTTACCCTGTACCCGCTCCTTGTTACCCCGTACCCGCTCCGTGCTCGCCTGTACCCATTCCGTGTTTCCCCCGATCCGCTTCGTGTTCCCGCTCCCTGTTCCACTGTAGGCGCTCATTGTTCCACTATACCCGCTCCCTGTTCTCTTGTACCTGCTCCCTGTTCTCCTGTACCCGCTCCCTGTTCCCCTGTACTCGCTCCCTGTTCCGATGTAACCGCTCCTTGTTCTCCAGTAACCGCTCCGTGTTCCCCTGTATACGCTCCTTATTCCCCTGTTCCCACTCCGTGCTCTCCTGTTTCCGCTCCATGTTCCCCTGTTCCTGCTCCGTGTTCCCCTCTACCTGCTGCGTGTTCACCTGTACCCGCTGCCTGTTCCCCTGTACCCGTTCCCTGTTCTCCTGTTCCATGTGCCATGTTCGCCTCGACCCGCTCCGTGTTCCCCTGTACCCGCTTCCTGTACCCCTGTTTCCGCTCCGTGTTCCCCTGTTCCCGCTCCGTGTTCCCCTGTACCCACTCCCTGTTCCCCTGTACCCGCTCCATGTTCCCCTGTATCCGCTCCGTGTTCCCCTGTACCCGCTCCGTGTTCCCCTGTACCCGCTGCCTGTTCCACTGTACCCGCTGCCTGTTCCCGTGTACCTGCTCCGTGTTCCCCTGTTCCCGCTCTGTGTTCCCCTGTTCCCGCTCCGTGTTTTCCTGTACCCGCTCCGTGTTCCCCTGTACCTGCTGCCTGTTCCCCTGTACCCGCTCCGTGTTCCCCTGTACCAGTTCCCTGTTCCCCTGTACCCGCTCCGTGTTCCCCTGTACCCGCTCCGTGTTCCCCTGTACCCGCTCCCTGTTCCACTGTATGTGCTCATTGTTCCACTGTACCCGCTTCCTGTTCCCCTGTACCAGGTCCCTTTTCCCCTGAACATGCTCCGTATTCCCCTCTACCCGCCCCCTGTTCCCCTGTTCCCGCTCCGTGTTCCCCTGTACCCGCTCCCTGTTCCACTGTATGTGCTCATTGTTCCACTGTACCCGCTTCCTGTTCCCCTGTACCAGGTCCCTTTTCCCCTGAACATGCTCCGTATTCCCCTCTACCTGGTGTGTGTTCCCCTCTACCTGCTGTGTGTTCCCCTTTACCCGCTGCCTGTTCCCCTGTACCCGCTCCATGTTCCCCTGTACCCGCTGCCTGCTCCCTTCTACCCACTCCGTGTTCCCCTGTACCCGCTCTCTGTTCCACTGTATGTGCTCATTGTTCCACTGTACCCGCTTCCTGTTTCCCTGTAACCGCTCCCTTTTCCCCTGAACATGCTCCGTATTCCCCTCTACCCGCCCCCTGTTCCCCTGTTCCCGCTCCGTGTTCCCCTCTACCTGCTGTGTGTTCCCCTGTACCCGCTGCCTGTTCCCCTGTACCCGCTCCCTGTTCCCCTGTACCCGCTCCCTGTTCCCCTGTACCCGCTCCCTGTTCCCCTGTACTCTCTCCCTGTTCCCCTGTTCCTGCTCCGTGTTCCCTTCTACCCACTCCGTGTTCCCCTGTACCCGCTCCCTGTTCCCCTGTACCCGCTCCCTGTTTCTCCATACCCGCTCCCTGTTTGCCTGTACCCGCTCCCTGTTCGCCTGTACGTGCTCCGTGTTCACCTGTACCCGCTCCGTTTTACCCTCCAACCGCCCCCTGTTCCCCTGTTCCCGGTCCGTGTTCCCCTCTACCTGCTGTGTGTTCCCCTGTACCCACTGCCTGTTCCCCTGTACCCGCTCCGTGTTCCCCTGTACCCGTTCCCTGTTCTCCTGTACCCGCTCCCTATTCCCCTGTACATGCTCCCTGTTCCGCTGTACCCGCTCCCTGTTCTCCAGTAACAGCTCCGTGTTCCCCTGTACCCGCTCCGTATTCCCCTGTTCCCTCTCCGTGTTCCCCTGTTTCCGCTCAATGTTACCCTGTTCCTGCTCCGTATTCCCCTCTACCTGCTGCGTGTTCCCCTGTACCCGCTGCCTGTTCCCCTGTGTCCGCTCCGTGTTCCCCTGTACCCGTTCCCTGTTCTCCTGTTCCACGTGCCATGTTCCCCTCTACCCGCTGCCTATTCCACTGTACCCGCTGCCTGTTCCCATGTACCTGCTTCGTGTTCCCCTGTTCCCGCTCCGTTTTACCCTGGAACTGCTCCGTATTACCCTGTACTCTCTCCGTGTTACCCCGTACCCGCTCCGTGCTCGCCTGTACCCGTTCCGTGTCCCCCCTATCAGCTTCGTGTTCCCGCTCCCTGTTCCACTGTATGTGCTCATTGTTCCACTGTACCCGCTTCCTGTTCCCCTGTACCCGCTCCCTGTTCCCCTGAACATGCTCCGTATTCCCCTATACCCGCTCCCTGTTCCCCTCTACCCGCTCCCTGTTCCCCTGTACCCTCTCCCTGTTCCCCTGTTCCTGCTCCGTGTTACCTTCTACCCACTCCGTGTTCCCCTGTACCCGCTCCCTGTTTCTCCGTACCCGCCCCCTGTTTGCCTGTACCCGCTCCCTGTTTGCCTGTACCCGCTCCCTGTTTGCCTGTACCCGCTCCCTGTTCGCATGTACGTGCTCCGTGTTCACCTGTACCCGCTCCGTTTTACCCTCTACGCGCCCCCTGTTCCCCTGTTCCCACTCCGTGTTCCCCTCCACCTGCTGTGTGTTCCCCTGTACCCGCTGCCTGTTCCCCTGTGCCCGCTCCGTGTTCTCCTGTACCCGCTCCTTGTTCTCCTGTACCTGCTCCCTGTTCCGCTGTACCCGCTCCCTGTTCTCCAGTAACAGCTCCGTGTTCCCCTGTACCCGCTCCGTATTCCCCTGTTCCCTATCCGTGTTCCCCTGTTTCCGCTCCATGTTACCCTGTTCCTGCTCCGTATTCCCCTCTACCTTCTGCGTGTTCCCCTGTACCCGCTGCCTGTTCCCCTGTATCCGCTCCATGTTCCCCTGTACCAGTTCCCTGTTCCCCTGTACCCGCTCCCTGTTCCCCTGTACCCGCTCCGTGTTCCCCTGTACCCGCTCCGTGTTCCCCTGTACCTGCTCCGTGTTCCCCAGTACCCACTGCCTGCTCCCTTCTACCCACTCCGTGTTCCCCTGTACCCGCTCCCTGTTCCACTGTCTGTGCTCATTGTTCCACTGTACCCGCTTCCTGTTCCCCTGTACTCGCTCCCTTTTCCCCTGAACATGCTCCGTATTCCCCTCTACCCGCCCCCTGTTCCCCTGTTCCCGCTGCCTGTTCCCCTGTACCCGCTCCGTGTTCCCTTGTACCCGTTCCCTGTTCTCCTGTACCCGCACCCTGTTCCCCTGTACCTGCTCCCTGTTCCGCTGTAGCCGCTCCCTGTTCTCCAGTAACAGCTCCGTTTTCCCCTGTACCCGCTCCGTATTCCCCTGTTCCCACTCCGTGTTCCCCTGTTTCCGTTCCATGTTACCCTGTTCCTGCTCTGTGTTCCCCTCTACCTGCTGCGTGTTCCCCTGTACCCGCTGCCTGTTCCCCTGTACCCGCTCCGTGTTCCCCTGTACCCGTTCCCTGTTCTCCTGTACCCGCTCCCTGTTCCCCTGCACCAGTATCCTGTTCCCCCATGTCCACTCCGTGTTACCCTGTACCCGCTCCCTGTTCCCCCGTACGTGCTCCGTGTTCCCCTGTACATGCTCCGTGTTCCCCTGTACCCGCTCCCTGTTCCCCTGTACGTGCTCTGTGTTCCCCTGTACGTGCTCTGTGTTCCCCTGTACGTGCTCCATGTTCCCCTGTACCCGCTCCATGTTCCCTTGTACCAGCTCCCTGTTACCCTGTACCCGTTCCCTGTTCCCCTGTACATGCTCCGCGTGCCCGTTCCGTGTTACCCTATACCCGCTCCCTGTTCCTCTGTATATGCTCCGTGTTCCCCTGTTCCCACTCCCTGTTCCCCTCGACCGGCTCCATGTTCCCTTGTACCAGCTCCCTGTTCCCCTGTACCAGCTCCGTGTTCCCCCATGCCCACCCTGTGTTACCCTGTACCCGCTCGCTGTTCCACTGTACGTGCTCCGTGTTCCCCTGTACATGTTCCGTATTCCCCTGTACCCGCTCCCTGTTCCCCTGTATACGCTCCCTGTTCCCCTGTAACCTCTCCGTGTTACTCTGTACCCGCTCCGTGTTAGCCTGTACCCGCTCCGTGTTCCCCTGTTCCCGCTCCTTGCTCCCGTGTTCCCGCTCCATGTTCCTCAGTTCTGTGTTCCCCAGTTCCCTGTTCCTCCTGCTCCGTGTTCCCCTGTACACGCTCCCTATACACATTTGCACGCTCCCTGTTGCCAGTACATGCTGCTTGTTCGCCTGTTCCATGTTCCCCGCTCCGTGTTCCCCTGAACCCCGCTCCGTGTTATCCTGTACCCGCTGCTTGTTCCCCTGTACCCGTTCCCTGTTCTCCTGTACCCGCTCCCTGTTCCCCTGTACACGCTCCCTGTTCCCCTGTACCGGCTCCCTGTTTCTCCGTACCCGCTCCCTGTTTGCGTGTTCCCACTCCGTGTTCCCCTCTACCTGCTCCGTGTTCCCCTGTACCGCTGCCTGTACCCCTGAACATGCTCCGCATTCCGCTATACCCGCTCCCTGTTCCCCTGTACCAGCTCCCTTCTCCCCTGTACGTGCTCTGTGTTCCCCTGTACCCGCTCCCTGTTCCCCTGTTCCCGCTCCGTGTTCCCCTCTACCTGCTCCGTGTTCGCCTGTACCTGCTGCCTGTTCCCTTCTCCCCACTCCGTGTTCCCCTGTACCCACTCCCTGTTCCCCTGTACCCGCTCCCTGTTTCTCCGTACCCGCTCCCTGTTCCCCTGTACGTGCTCCGTGTTCACCTGTACCCGCTCCGTTTTACCCTGTGACCGCTCCGTTTTACCCTGTACCCGCTCCTTGTTACCCCGTACCCGCTCCGTGCTCGCCTGTACCCGTTCCGTGTTCCCCCCTATCCGCTCCGTGTTCCCCTGTGCCCGCTCCCTGTTCCCCTGTACATGCTCCGTTTTCCCCTGTACCCACTCCCTGTTCCCCTGTATGCGCTCCCTATTCCCCTGTACCCGCTCCGTGTTACTCTGTACCCGCTCCGCGTTAGCCAGTACCTGCTCTGTGTTCCCCGGTTCCCGCTCCTTGCTCCCGTGCTCCCGCTCCGTGTTCCTCAGTTCCGTGTTCCCCAGTTCCCTGTTCCTCCTGCTCCGTGTTCCCCTGCACACGCTCCCTATACACATTTGCACGCTCCCTGTTGCCAGTGCATGCTGCTTGTTCGCCTGTTCTGTGTTCCCCTGCACCCCGCTCCGTGTTCCCCTGTACCCGCTGCCTGTTCCCCTGTCCCCGCTCCCTGTTCCCCTGTACACGCTCCCTGTTTCCCTGTTCCCGCTCCGTGTTCCCCTCTACCTGCTCCGTGTTCCCCTGTACTCGTTCCCTGTTCTCCTGTACCCGCTCCCTGTTCCCCTGTACCAGCTCCGTGTTCCCCCATGTCCACTCCGTGTTACCCTGTACCCACTCCCTGTTCCCCTGTACTTGCTCCATGTTCCCCTGTACGTGCTCCATGTTCCCCTGTACGTGCTCCGCTGTACCCGCTCCCTGTTCCCCTGTACGTGCTCCGTGTTCCCCTGTACGTGCTCCGTGTTCCCCTGTACCCGCTCCGTGTTCCCCAGTACCCGCTCCGTGTTCCCCTATACCCGCTCCGTATTCCCCTGTACTCGCTCCGTGTTCCCCTGTACCCGCTCCGTGTTACCCTGTACCCGCTCCCTGTTCCCCTGTACGTGCTCCGTGTTCTCCTGTACATGCTCCGTGTTACCCTATACCAGTGCCCGTTCCGTGTTACCCTATACCCGCTCCCTGTTACTCTGTACATGCTCCGTGTTCCCCTGTTCCCACTCCCTGTTCCCCTGTACCCGCTCCGTGTTCCCCTGTACCCGCTCCGTGTTCCCCTATACCAGTTTCCTATTCCCCTGTACCCGCTCCCTGTTCCCCTGTACCCGCTCCATGTTCCCTTGTACCAGCTCCCTGTTCCCCTGTACCAGCTCCGTGTTCCCCCATGTCCACTCCGTGTTACCCTGTACCCGCTCCCTGTTCCACTGTACCTGCTCCGTGTTCCCCTGTACGTGCTCTGTGTTCCCCTGTACGTGCTCTGTGTTCCCCTGTATGTGCTCCGTGTTCCCCTGTACCCGCTCCGTGTTTCCCTGTACCCGCTCCGTGTTCCCCTGTACTCGCTCCGTGTTCCCCTGTACGTGCTCCGTGTTCCCCAGTACTCGCTACATGTTCCCCAGTACTCGCTCTGTGTTCCCCTGTACTCGCTCCGTGTTCCCCTGTACATGTTCCGTATTCCCCTGTAAACGCTCCCTGTTCCGCTGTATACATTCCCTGTTCCCCTGTACCCGCTCCGTGTTACTCTGTACCCACTCCGTGTTAGCCTGCACCCGCTCCGTGTTCCCCTGTTCCCGCTCCTTGCTCACGTGTTCCCGCTCCGTGTTCCTCAGTTCCGTGTTTCCCCGTTCTGTGTTCCCCAGTTCCCTGTTCCTCCTGCTCCGTGTTCCCCTGTACACGCTCCCTATACACATTTACACGCTCCCTGTTGCCAGTACATGCTGCTTGTTCGCCTGTTCCATGTTCCCCGCTCCGTGTTCCCCTGCACCCCGCTCCGTGTTCCCCTGTACCCGCTGCCTGTTCCCGTGTACCTGCTTCGTGTTCCCCTGTTCCCGCTCCGTTTTACCCTGGAACTGCTCCGTATTACCCTGTACTCTCTCCGTGTTACCCCGTACCCGCTCCGTGCTCGCCTGTACCCGTTCCGTGTCCCCCTATCAGCTTCGTGTTCCCGCTCCCTGTTCCACTGTATGTGCTCATTGTTCCACTGTACCCGCTTCCTGTTCCCCTGTACCCGCTCCCTGTTCCCATGAACATGCTCCGTATTCCCCTATACCCGCTCCCTGTTCCCCTCTACCCGCTCCCTGTTCCCCTGTACCCTCTCCCTGTTCCCCTGTTCCTGCTCCGTGTTACCTTCTACCCACTCCGTGTTCCCCTGTACCCGCTCCCTGTTTCTCCGTACCCGCCCCCTGTTTGCCTGTACCCGCTCCCTGTTTGCCTGTACCCGCTTCCTGTTCCCCTGTACTCGCTCCCTTTTCCCCTGAACATGCTCCGTATTCCCCTCTACCCGCCCCCTGTTCCCCTGTTCCCGCTGCCTGTTCCCCTGTACCCGCTCCGTGTTCCCTTGTACCCGTTCCCTGTTCTCCTGTACCCGCACCCTGTTCCCCTGTACCTGCTCCCTGTTCCGCTGTAGCCGCTCCCTGTTCTCCAGTAACAGCTCCGTTTTCCCCTGTACCCGCTCCGTATTCCCCTGTTCCCACTCCGTGTTCCCCTGTTTCCGTTCCATGTTACCCTGTTCCTGCTCTGTGTTCCCCTCTACCTGCTGCGTGTTCCCCTGTACCCGCTGCCTGTTCCCCTGTACCCGCTCCGTGTTCCCCTGTACCCGTTCCCTGTTCTCCTGTACCCGCTCCCTGTTCCCCTGCACCAGTATCCTGTTCCCCCATGTCCACTCCGTGTTACCCTGTACCCGCTCCCTGTTCCCCTGTACGTGCTCCGTGTTCCCCTGTACATGCTCCGTGTTCCCCTGTACCCGCTCCCTGTTCCCCTGTACGTGCTCTGTGTTCCCCTGTACGTGCTCTGTGTTCCCCTGTACGTGCTCCATGTTCCCCTGTACCCGCTCCATGTTCCCTTGTACCAGCTCCCTGTTACCCTGTACCCGTTCCCTGTTCCCCTGTACATGCTCCGCGTGCCCGTTCCGTGTTACCCTATACCCGCTCCCTGTTCCTCTGTATATGCTCCGTGTTCCCCTGTTCCCACTCCCTGTTCCCCTCGACCGGCTCCATGTTCCCTTGTACCAGCTCCCTGTTCCCCTGTACCAGCTCCGTGTTCCCCCATGCCCACCCTGTGTTACCCTGTACCCGCTCGCTGTTCCACTGTACGTGCTCCGTGTTCCCCTGTACATGTTCCGTATTCCCCTGTACCCGCTCCCTGTTCCCCTGTATACGCTCCCTGTTCCCCTGTAACCTCTCCGTGTTACTCTGTACCCGCTCCGTGTTAGCCTGTACCCGCTCCGTGTTCCCCTGTTCCCGCTCCTTGCTCCCGTGTTCCCGCTCCATGTTCCTCAGTTCTGTGTTCCCCAGTTCCCTGTTCCTCCTGCTCCGTGTTCCCCTGTACACGCTCCCTATACACATTTGCACGCTCCCTGTTGCCAGTACATGCTGCTTGTTCGCCTGTTCCATGTTCCCTGCTCCGTGTTCCCCTGAACCCCGCTCCGTGTTATCCTGTACCCGCTGCTTGTTCCCCTGTACCCGTTCCCTGTTCTCCTGTACCCGCTCCCTGTTCCCCTGTACACGCTCCCTGTTCCCCTGTAAACACTCCCCGTTCCCCTGTACCGGCTCCCTGTTTCTCCGTACCCGCTCCCTGTTTGCGTGTTCCCACTCCGTGTTCCCCTCTACCTGCTCCGTGTTCCCCTGTACCGCTGCCTGTACCCCTGAACATGCTCCGCATTCCGCTATACCCGCTCCCTGTTCCCCTGTACCAGCTCCCTGCTCCCCTGTACGTGCTCTGTGTTCCCCTGTACCCGCTCCCTGTTCCCCTGTTCCCGCTCCGTGTTCCCCTCTACCTGCTCCGTGTTCGCCTGTACCTGCTGCCTGTTCCCTTCTCCCCACTCCGTGTTCCCCTGTACCCACTCCCTGTTCCCCTGTACCCGCTCCCTGTTTCTCCGTACCCGCTCCCTGTTCCCCTGTACGTGCTCCGTGTTCACCTGTACCCGCTCCGTTTTACCCTGTGACCGCTCCGTTTTACCCTGTACCCGCTCCTTGTTACCCCGTACCCGCTCCGTGCTCGCCTGTACCCGTTCCGTGTTCCCCCCTATCCGCTCCGTGTTCCCCTGTGCCCGCTCCCTGTTCCCCTGTACATGCTCCGTTTTCCCCTGTACCCACTCCCTGTTCCCCTGTATGCGCTCCCTATTCCCCTGTACCCGCTCCGTGTTACTCTGTACCCGCTCCGTGTTAGCCAGTACCTGCTCTGTGTTCCCCGGTTCCCGCTCCTTGCTCCCGTGCTCCCGCTCCGTGTTCCTCAGTTCCGTGTTCCTCAGTTCTGTGTTCCCCAGTTCCCTGTTCCTCCTGCTCCGTGTTCCCCTGCACACGCTCCCTATACACATTTGCACGCTCCCTGTTGCCAGTGCATGCTGCTTGTTCGCCTGTTCTGTGTTCCCCTGCACCCCGCTCCGTGTTCCCCTGTACCCGCTGCCTGTTCCCCTGTCCCCGCTCCCTGTTCCCCTGTACACGCTCCCTGTTTCCCTGTTCCCGCTCCGTGTTCCCCTCTACCTGCTCCGTGTTCCCCTGTACTCGTTCCCTGTTCTCCTGTACCCGCTCCCTGTTCCCCTGTACCAGCTCCGTGTTCCCCCATGTCCACTCCGTGTTACCCTGTACCCACTCCCTGTTCCCCTGTACTTGCTCCATGTTCCCCTGTACGTGCTCCATGTTCCCCTGTACGTGCTCCGCTGTACCCGCTCCCTGTTCCCCTGTACGTGCTCCGTGTTCCCCTGTACGTGCTCCGTGTTCCCCTGTACCCGCTCCGTGTTCCCCAGTACCCGCTCCGTGTTCCCCTATACCCGCTCCGTATTCCCCTGTACTCGCTCCGTGTTCCCCTGTACCCGCTCCGTGTTCCCCTGTTCCCACTCCCTGTTCCCCTGTACCCGCTCCGTGTTCCCCTGTACCCGCTCCGTGTTCCCCTATACCAGTTTCCTATTCCCCTGTACCCGCTCCCTGTTCCCCTGTACCCGCTCCATGTTCCCTTGTACCCGCTCCCTGTTCCACTGTACCTGCTCCGTGTTCCCCTGTACGTGCTCTGTGTTCCCCTGTACGTGCTCTGTGTTCCCCTGTACGTGCTCCGTGTTCCCCTGTACCCGCTCCGTGTTTCCCTGTACCCGCTCCGTGTTCCCCTGTACTCGCTCCGTGTTCCCCTGTACGTGCTCCGTGTTCCCCAGTACTCGCTACATGTTCCCCAGTACTCGCTCTGTGTTCCCCTGTACTCGCTCCGTGTTCCCCTGTACATGTTCCGTATTCCCCTGTAAACGCTCCCTGTTCCGCTGTATACATTCCCTGTTCCCCTGTACCCGCTCCGTGTTACTCTGTACCCACTCCGTGTTAGCCTGCACCCGCTCCGTGTTCCCCTGTTCCCGCTCCTTGCTCCCGTGTTCCCGCTCCGTGTTCCTCAGTTCCGTGTTTCCCCGTTCTGTGTTCCCCAGTTCCCTGTTCCTCCTGCTCCGTGTTCCCCTGTACACGCTCCCTATACACATTTGCACGCTCCCTGTTGCCAGTACATGCTGCTTGTTCGCCTGTTCCATGTTCCCCGCTCCGTGTTCCCCTGCACCCCGCTCCGTGTTCCCCTGTACCCGCTGCCTGTTCCCCTGTACCTGCTCCCTGTTCCCCTGTACACGCTCCCTGTTCCCCTGTTCCCGCTCCGTGTTCCCCTCTACCTGCTCAGTGTTCCCCTGTACCAGTTCCCTGTTCTCCTGTACCCGTTCCCTGTTTCTCCGTACCTGCTCCCTGTTTCTCCGTACCCGCTCCCTGTTCTCCTGTACCCGCTCCCTGTTCCCTTGTTCCCGCTCCGTGTTCCCCTCTACCTGCTCCGTGTTCCCCTGTACCGCTGCCTGTTCCCCTGAATATGCTCCGTATTCCCCTATACCCGCTCCCTGTTCCCCTGTACCCGCTCCCTGTTCCCCTGTACCCGCTCCCTGTTCCCCTGTACCCGCTCCCTGTTCCCCTGTACCCGCTCCCTGTTCCCCTGTACCCGCTCCCTGTTCCCCTGTTCCCGCTCCGTGTTCCCCTCTACCTGCTCCGTGTTCGCCTGTACCCGCTCCCTGTTTCTCCGTACCCACTCCCTGTTTGACTGTACCCGCTCCCTGTTCCCCTGTACGTGCTCCGTGTTCACCTGTACCCGCTCCGTTTTACCCTGTAACCGATCCGTTTTACCCTGTACCCGCTCCTTGTTACCCCGTACCCGCTCCGTGCTCGCCTGTACCCATTCCGTGTTTCCCCCGATCCGCTTCGTGTTCCCGCTCCCTGTTCCACTGTAGGCGCTCATTGTTCCACTATACCCGCTCCCTGTTCTCTTGTACCTGCTCCCTGTTCTCCTGTACCCGCTCCCTGTTCCCCTGTACTCGCTCCCTGTTCCGATGTAACCGCTCCTTGTTCTCCAGTAACCGCTCCGTGTTCCCCTGTATCCGCTCCTTATTCCCCTGTTCCCACTCCGTGCTCTCCTGTTTCCGCTCCATGTTCCCCTGTTCCTGCTCCGTGTTCCCCTCTACCTGCTGCGTGTTCACCTGTACCCGCTGCCTGTTCCCCTGTACCCGTTCCCTGTTCTCCTGTTCCATGTGCCATGTTCGCCTCGACCCGCTCCGTGTTCCCCTGTACCCGCTTCCTGTACCCCTGTTTCCGCTCCGTGTTCCCCTGTTCCCGCTCCGTGTTCCCCTGTACCCACTCCCTGTTCCCCTGTACCCGCTCCATGTTCCCCTGTACCCGCTCCGTGTTCCCCTGTACCCGCTCCGTGTTCCCCTGTACCCGCTGCCTGTTCCACTGTACCCGCTGCCTGTTCCCGTGTACCTGCTCCGTGTTCCCCTGTTCCCGCTCTGTGTTCCCCTGTACCCGCTCCGTGTTCCCCTGTACCCGCTCCGTGTTCCCCTGTACCCGCTCCCTGTTCCACTGTATGTGCTCATTGTTCCACTGTACCCGCTTCCTGTTCCCCTGTACCAGGTCCCTTTTCCCCTGAACATGCTCCGTATTCCCCTCTACCCGCCCCCTGTTCCCCTCTACCTGGTGTGTGTTCCCCTCTACCTGCTGTGTGTTCCCCTTTACCCGCTGCCTGTTCCCCTGTACCCGCTCCATGATCCCCTGTACCCGCTGCCTGCTCCCTTCTACCCACTCCGTGTTCCCCTGTACCCGCTCTCTGTTCCACTGTATGTGCTCATTGTTCCACTGTACCCGCTTCCTGTTTCCCTGTAACCGCTCCCTTTTCCGCTGAACATGCTCCGTATTCCCCTCTACCCGCCCCCTGTTCCCCTGTTCCCGCTCCGTGTTCCCCTCTACCTGCTGTGTGTTCCCCTGTACCCGCTGCCTGTTCCCCTGTACCCGCTCCGTGTTCCCCTGTACCCGCTTCCTGGTCACCTGTACGTGCTCCGTATTCACCTGTACCCACTCCATT
Source organism: Pristiophorus japonicus (assembly GCF_044704955.1). Classification (NCBI taxonomy): domain Eukaryota; kingdom Metazoa; phylum Chordata; class Chondrichthyes; family Pristiophoridae; genus Pristiophorus; species Pristiophorus japonicus. The sequence goes on along the minus strand of NC_091980.1, from coordinate 172,687,886 downwards.
TTACCCTGGAACTGCTCCGCATTACCCTGTACTCTCTCCGTGTTACCCCGTACCCGCTCCGTGCTCGCCTGTACCCGTTCCGTGTCCCCCCTATCGGCTTCGTGTTCCCGCTCCCTGTTCCACTGTATGTGCTCATTGTTCCACTGTACCCGCTTCCTGTTCCCCTGTACCCGCTTCCTGTTCCCCTGAACATGCTCCGTATTCCCCTATACCCGCTCCCTGTTCCCCTGTACCCGCTCCCTGTTCCCCTGTACTCTCTCCCTGTTCCCCTGTTCCTGCTCCGTGTTCCCTTCTACCCACTCCGTGTTCCCCTGTACCCGCTCCCTGTTCCCCTGTACCCGCTCCCTGTTTCTCCGTACCCGCTCCCTGTTTGCCTGTACCCGCTCCCTGTTCGCCTGTACGTGCTCCGTGTTCACCTGTACCCGCTCCGTTTTACCCTCTACCCGCCCCCTGTTCCCCTGTTCCCGGTCCGTGTTCCCCTCTACCTGCTGTGTGTTCCCCTGTACCCGCTGCCTGTTCCCCTGTACCCGCTCCGTGTTCCCCTGTACCCGTTCCCTGTTCTCCTGTACCCGCTCCCTGTTCCCCTGTACCTGCTCCCTGTTCCGCTGTACCCGCTCCCTGTTCTCCAGTAACAGCTCCGTGTTCCCCTGTACCCGCTCCGTATTCCCCTGTTCCCTCTCCGTGTTCCCCTGTTTCCGCTCAATGTTACCCTGTTCCTGCTCCGTATTCCCCTCTACCTGCTGCGTGTTCCCCTGTACCCGCTGCCTGTTCCCCTGTGTCCGCTCCGTGTTCCCCTGTACCCGTTCCCTGTTCTCCTGTTCCACGTGCCATGTTCCCCTCTACCCGCTGCCTGTTCCACTGTACCCGCTGCCTGTTCCCGTGTACCTGTTTCGTGTTCCCCTGTTCCCGCTCCGTTTTACCCTGGAACTGCTCCGTATTACCCTGTACTCTCTCCGTGTTACCCCGTACCCGCTCCGTGCTCGCCTGTACCCGTTCCGTGTCCCCCCTATCAGCTTCGTGTTCCCGCTCCCTGTTCCACTGTATGTGCTCATTGTTCCACTGTACCCGCTTCCTGTTCCCCTGTACCCGCTCCCTGTTCCCCTGAACATGCTCCGTATTCCCCTATACCCGCTCCCTGTTCCCCTCTACCCGCTCCCTGTTCCCCTGTACCCTCTCCCTGTTCCCCTGTTCCTGCTCCGTGTTACCTTCTACCCACTCCGTGTTCCCCTGTACCCGCTCCCTGTTTCTCCGTACCCGCTCCCTGTTTGCCTGTACCCGCTCCCTGTTTGCCTGTACCCGCTCCCTGTTTGCCTGTACCCGCTCCATGTTTGCCTGTACCCGCTCCCTGTTTGCCTGTACCCGCTCCCTGTTTGCCTGTACCCGCTCCCTGTTCACATGTACGTGCTCCGTGTTCACCTGTACCCGCTCCGTTTTACCCTCTACCCGCCCCCTGTTCCCCTGTTCCCACTCCGTGTTCCCCTCTACCTGCTGTGTGTTCCCCTGTACCCGCTGCCTGTTCCACTGTCTGTGCTCATTGTTCCACTGTACCCGCTTCCTGTTCCCCTGTACTCGCTCCCTTTTCCCCTGAACATGCTCCGTATTCCCCTCTACCCGCCCCCTGTTCCCCTGTTCCCGGTCCGTGTTCCCTTGTACCCGTTCCCTGTTCTCCTGTACCCGCACCCTGTTCCCCTGTACCTGCTCCCTGTTCCGCTGTAGCCGCTCCCTGTTCTCCAGTAACAGCTCCGTGTTCCCCTGTACCCGCTCCGTATTCCCCTGTTCCCACTCCGTGTTCCCCTGTTTCCGCTCCATGTTACCCTGTTCCTCCTCTGTGTTCCCCGCTACCTGCTGCGTGTTCCCCTGTACCCGCTGCCTGTTCCCCTGTACCCGCTCCCTGTTCCCCTGCACCAGTTCCCTGTTCCCCCATGTCCACTCCGTGTTACCCTGTACCCGCTCCCTGTTCCCCTGTACGTGCTCCGTGTTCCCCTGTACATGCTCCGTGTTCCCCTGTACCCGCTCCCTGTTCCCCTGTACGTGCTCTGTGTTCCCCTGTACGTGCTCTGTGTTCCCCTGTACGTGCTCCGTGTTCCCCTGTACCCGCTGCCTGTTCCCCTGTACCCGTTCCCTGTTTGCCTGTACCCGCTCCCTGTTCCCCTGTACGTGCTCCGTGTTCACCTGTACCCGCTCCGTTTTACCCTCTACTCGCCCCCTGTTCCCCTGTTCCCGCTCCGTGTTCCCCTCTACCTGCTGTGTCTTCCCCTGTACCCACTGCCTGTTCCCCTGTACCCGCTCCGTGTTCCCCTGTACCCGTTCCCTGTTCTCCAGTAACAGCTCCGTGTTCCCCTGTACCCGCTCCGTATTCCCCTGTTCCCTCTCCGTGTTCCCCTGTTTCCGCTCAATGTTACCCTGTTCCTGCTCCGTATTCCCCTCTACCTGCTGCGTGTTCCCCTGTACCCGCTGCCTGTTCCCGTGTATCCGCTCCATGTTCCCCTGTACCCGTTCCCTGTTCTCCTGTTCCACGTGCCATGTTCCCCTCTACCCGCTTCGTGTTCCCTTGTACCCGCTTCCTGTTCCCCTGTTCCCGCTCCATGTTTCCCTGTTCCCGCTCCGTGTTCCCCTGTACCCACTCCGTGTTCCCCTGTACCCGCTGCCTGTTCCACTGTACCCGCTGCCTGTTCCCGTGTACCTGCTCCGTGTTCCCCTGTTCCCGCTCCGTGTTCTCCTGTACCCGCTCCGTGTTCCCCTGCACCTGCTGCCTGTTCCCCTGTACCCGCTCCGTGTTCCCCTGTACCAGTTCCCTGTTCCCCTGTACCCACTCCCTGTTCCCCTGTACCCACTCCGTGTTCCCCTGTACCCGCTCCGTGTTCCCCTGTACCCGCTCTGTGTTCCCCTGTACCCGCTCCGTGTTCCCCAGTACCCGCTGCCTGCTCCCTTCTACCCACTCCGTGTTCCCCTGTACCCGCTCCCTGTTCCACTGGATTTGCTCATTGTTCCACTGTACCCGCTTCCTGTTCCCCTGTACCCGCTCCCTTTTCCCCTGAACATGCTCCGTATTCCCCTCTACCCGCCCCCTGTTCCCCTGTGCCCGCTCCGTGTTCCCCTCTACCTGCTGTGTGTTCCCCTGTACCCGCTGCCTGTTCCCATGTACCCACTCCGTGTTCCCCTCTACCCGTTCCCTGTTCTCCTGTACCCGCACCCTGTTCCCCTGTACCTGCTCCCTGTTCCGCTGTACCCGCTCCCTGTTCTCCAGTAACAGCTCCGTGTTCCCCTGTACCTGCTCCGTATTCCCCTGTTCCCACTCCGTGTTCCCCTGTTTCCGCTCCATGTTACCCTGTTCCTGCTCCGTGTTCCCCTCTACCTGCTGCGTGTTCCCCTGTACCCGCTGCCTGTTCCGCTGTACCCGCTCCGTGTTCCCCTGTACCGCTCCCTGTTCCCCTGTACCAGTTCCCTGTTCCCCCATGTCCACTCCGTGTTACCCTGTACCGGCTCCGTGTTCCCCTGTACCCGCTCCCAGTTCCCCTGTACGTGCTCTGTGTTCCCCTGTACCCGCCCCCTGTTCCCCTGTATCCGCTCTCTGTTCTGCTGTACCCGCTCCCTGTTCTCCAGTAACCGCTCCGTGTTCCCCTGTACCCGCTCCGTATTCCCCTGTTCCCACTCCGTGTTCCCGTGTACACGCTCCTGTACCCCTTTGCACACTCCCTGTTGCCAGTACATGCTGCTTGTTCCCCTGTTCCCTGTTCCACGTGCCATGTTCCCCTCTACCCATTCATTTTCCCCTGTACCCGCTCCCTGTTCCCCTGTACCCGCTCCCTGGTCACCTGTACGTGCTCCGTATTCACCTGTACCCGCTCCGTTTTACCCTGGAACTGCTCCGTATTACCCTGTACTCTCTCCGTGTTACCCCGTACCCGCTCCGTGCTCGCCTGTACCCGTTCCGTGTCCCCCCATCGGCTTCGTGTTCCCGCTCCCTGTTCCACTGTATGTGCTCATTGTTCCACTGTACCCGCTTCCTGTTCCCCTATACCCGCTCCCTGTTCCCCTGTACCCTCTCCCTGTTCCCCTGTTGCTGCTCCGTGTTCCCTTCTACCCACTCCGTGTTCCCCTGTACCCGCTCCCTGTTCCCCTGTACCCGCTCCCTGTTTCTCCGTACCCGCTCCCTGTTTGCCTGTACCCGCTCCCTGTTCCCCTGTACGTGCTCCGTGTTCACCTGTACCCGCTCCGTTTTACCCTCTACCCGCCCCCTGTTCCCCTGTTCCCGCTCCGTGTTCCCCTCTACCTGCTGTGTGTTCCCCTGTACCCACTGCCTGTTCTCCTGTACCCGCTCCCTGTTCCCCTGTACCTGCTCCCTGTTCCGCTGTACCCGCTCCCTGTTCTCCAGTAACAGCTCCGTGTTCCCCTGTACCCGCTCCGTATTCCCCTGTTCCCTCTCTGTGTTCCCCTGTTTCCGCTCCATGTTACCCTGTTCCTGCTCCGTATTCCCCTCTACCTGCTGCGTGTTCCCCTGTACCCACTGCCTGTTCCCCTGTATCCACTCCGTGTTCCCCTGTACCCGTTCCCTGTTCTCCTGTTCCACGTGTCATGTTCCCCTCTACCAGCTCCGTGTTCCCTTGTACCCGCTTCCTGTTCCCCTGTTCCCGCTCCATGTTCCCCTGTACCCACTCCGTGTTCCCCTGTACCCGATGCCTGTTCCACTGTACCCGCTGCCTGTTCCCGTGTACCTGCTCCGTGTTCCCCTGTTCCCGCTCTGTGTTCCCCTGTTCCCGCTCCGTGTTCTCCTGTACCCGCTCCGTGTTCCCCTGTACCTGCTGCCTGTTCCCCTGTACCCGCTCCGTGTTCCCCTGTACCAGTTCCCTGTTCCCCTGTACCCACTCCCTGTTCCCCTGTATCCGCTCCATGTTCCCCTGTACCCGCTCCGTGTTCCCCTGTACCCGCTCCGTGTTCCCCAGTACCGCTGCCTGCTCCCTTCTACCCACTCCGTGTTCCCCTGTACCCGCTCCCTGTTCCACTGTATGTGCTCATTGTTCCACTGTACCCGCTTCCTGTTCCCCTGTACCCGCTCCCTTTTCCCCTGAACATGCTCCGTATTCCCCTCTACCCGCCCCCTGTTCCCCTGTGCCCGCTCCGTGTTCCCCTCTACCTGCTGTGTGTTCCCCTGTACCCGCTGCCTGTTCCCATGTACCCACTCCGTGTTCCCCTCTACCCGTTCCCTGTTCTCCTGTACCCGCACCCTGTTCCCCTGTACCTGCTCCCTGTTCCGCTGTACCCGCTCCCTGTTCTCCAGTAACAGCTCCGTGTTCCCCTGTACACGCTCCGTATTCCCCTGTTCCCTCTCCGTGTTCCCCTGTTTCCGCTCCATGTTACCCTGTTCCTGCTCCGTGTTCCCCTCTACCTGCTGCGTGTTCCCCTGTACCCGCTGCCTGTTCCGCTGTACCCGCTCCGTGTTCCCCTGTACCGCTCCCTGTTCTCCTGTACCCGCTCCCTGTTCCCCTGTACCAGTTCCCTGTTCCCCCATGTCCACTCCGTGTTACCCTGTACCGGCTCCCTGTTCCCCTGTACGTGCTCTGTGTTCCGCTGTACGTGCTCCGTGTTCCCCTGTACCCGCTCCCTGTTCCCCTGTATGTGCTCTGTGTTCCCCTGTACACGCTCCGTGTTCCCCTGTACCCGTTCCCTGTTCTCCTGTACCCGCTCCCTGTTCCCCTGTATCCGCTCCCTGTTCTGCTGTACCCGCTCCCTGTTCTCCAGTAACCGCTCCGTGTTCCCCTGTACCCGCTCCGTATTCCCCTGTTCCCACTCCGTGTTCCCATGTACACGCTCCTGTACCCCTTTGCACACTCCCTGTTGCCAGTACATGCTGCTTGTTCCCCTGTTCCCTGTTCCACGTGCCATGTTCCCCTCTACCCGTTCATTTTCCCCTGTACCCGCTCCCTGTTCCCCTGTACGTGCTCCGTATTCACCTGTACCCGCTCCGTTTTACCCTGGAACTGCTCCGTATTACCTTGTACTCTCTCCGTGTTACCCCGTACCCGCTCCGTGCTCGCCTGTACCCGTTCCGTGTCCCCCCTATCGGCTTCGTGTTCCCGCTCCCTGTTCCACTGTATGTGCTCATTGTTCCACTGTACCCGCTTCCTGTTCCCCTGTACCCGCTCCCTGTTCCCCTGAACATGCTCCGTATTCCCCTATACCCGCTCCCTGTTCCCCTGTACCAGCTTCTTGTTCCCCTGTACCCTCTCCCTGTCCCCCTGTTCCTGCTCCGTGTTCCCTTCTACCCACTCCGTGTTCCTCTGTACCCGCTCCCTGTTCCCCTGTACCCGCTCCCTGTTTCTCCGTACCCGCTCCCTGTTTGCCTGTACCCGCTCCCTGTTCCCCTGTACGTGCTCCGTGTTCACCTGTACCCGCTCCGTTTTACCCTGTAACCGCTCCGTTTTACCCTGTACCCGCTCCGTTTTACCCCGTACCCTCTCTGTGCTCGCCTGTACCCGTTACGTATTTCCCCCTATTCGCTTCGTGTTCCCGGTCCCTGTTCCATTGGATGCGCACATTGTTCCACTGTACCCGCTTCCTGTTCCCCTGTACCCGCTCCCTGTTCCCCTGTACATGCTCCGTATTCCCCTATACCCGCTCCCTGTTCCCCTGTACCTGCTCCCTGTTCCCCTGTACCCGCTCCCTGTTCCCCTGTTCCCACTCCATGTTCCCCTCTACCTGCTGTGAGTTCCCCTGTACCCGCTGCCTGTGCCCCTGTACCCGCTCCGTGTTCCCCTGTACCTGGTCCCTGTTCTCCTGTACCGGCTCCATGTTCCCCTGTACCCGCTCCGTGTTCCCCTGTACTCGCCCCGTGTTCCCCTGTACCTGCTCCGTGTTACCCTGTACCCGATCCCTGTTCCCCTGTACATGCTCCACGTGCCCGTTCCGTGTTACCCTATACCCGCTCCCTGTTCCCCTGTACATGCTCCGCGTGCCCGTTCCATGTTACCCAATACCCGCTCCCTGTTCCTCTGTACATGCTCCGTGTTCCCCTGTTCCCGCTCCCTGTTCTCCTCTACCGGCTCCGTGTTCCCCTGTACCAGCTGCCTGTTCCCCTGTACCCGCTCCGTGTTCCCCTGTACCAGTTCCCTGTTCCCTTGTACCAGCTCCCTGTTCCCCTGTACCAGCTCCGTGTTCCCCCATGCCCACTCTATGTTACCCTGTACCCGCTCCCTGTTCCACTGTACGTGCTCCGTGTTCTGCTGTACATGCTCCGTGTTCCCCTGTACGTGCTCCGTGTTCTCCTGTACGTGCTCTGTGTTACCCTATACCCGTGCTCGTTCCGTGCTCCCGCGTGCTCGTTCTGTGTTACCCTATACCCGCTCCCTGTTCCCCTGTACATGCTCCGCGTGCCCGTTCCGTGTTACCCTATACCCGCTCCCTGTTCCCCTGTACATGCTCCGTTTTCCCCTGTTCCCGCTCCCTGTTCTCCTCTACCCGCTCCGTGTTCCCCTGTACCAGTTCCCTGTTCCCCTGTACCCGCTCCCTGTTCCCCTGTACCCGCTCCATGTTCCCCTGTACCCGCTCCATGTTCCCTTGTACCAGCTCCCTGTTACCCTGTACCCGTTCCCTGTTCCCCTGTACATGCTCCGCGTGCCAGTTCCGTGTTACCCTATACCTGCTCCCTGTTCCCCTGTACATGCTCCGCGTGCCCGTTCCATGTTACTCTATACCCGATCCCTGTTCCTCTGTATATGCTCTGTGTTCCCCTGTTCCCGCTCCCTGTTCCCCTCTACCGGCTCCATGTTCCCCTGTACCCGCTGCCTGTTCCCCTGTACCCGCTCCGTGTTCCCCTGTACCAGTTCCCTGTTCCCCTGTACCCGCTCCCTGTTCCCCGGTACCCGCTCCATGTTCCCTTGTACCAGCTCCCTGTTCCCCTGTACCAGCTCCGTGTTCCCCCATGCCCACCCTGTGTTACCCTGTACCCGCTCCCTGTTCCACTGTACGTGCTCCGTGTTCCCCTGTTCCCGCTCCCTGTTCTCCTCTACCGGCTCCGTGTTCCCCTGTACCAGCTGCCTGTTCCCCTGTACCCGCTCCCTGTTTCTCCGTACCCGCTCCCTGTTTGCCTGTACCCGCTCCCTGTTCCCCTGTACGTGCTCCGTGTTCACCTGTACCCGCTCCGTTTTACCCTGTAACCGCTCCGTTTTACCCTGTACCCGCTCCGTTTTACCCCGTACCCTCTCCGTGCTCGCCTGTACCCGTTACGTGTTTCCCCCTATTCGCTTCGTGTTCCCGGTCCCTGTTCCATTGGATGCGCACATTGTTCCACTGTACCCGCTTCCTGTTCCCCTGTACCCGCTCCCTGTTCCCCTGTACATGCTCCGTATTCCCCTATACCCGCTCCCTGTTCCCCTGTACCTGCTCCCTGTTACCCTGTACATGCTCCGTGTTCCCCTGTTCCCGCTCCCTGTTCCCCTCTACCCGCTCCGTGTTCCCCTGTACCCGCTCCGTGTTCCCCATACCAGTTTCCTATTCCCCTGTACCCGCTCCCTGTTCCCCTGTATCCGCTCCATGTTCCCTTGTACCAGCTCCCTGTTCCCCTGTACCAGCTCCGTGTTCCCCCATGTCCACTCCGTGTTACCCTGTACCCGCTCCCTGTTCCACTGTACCTGCTCCGTGTTCCCCTGCACGTGCTCTGTGTTCCCCTGTACGTGCTCTGTGTTCCCCTGTACGTGCTCTGTGTTCCCCTGTACGTGCTCCGTGTTCCCCTGTACCCGCTCCGTGTTTCCCTGTACCCGCTCCGTGTTCCCCTGTACTCGCTCCGTGTTCCCCTGTACGTGCTCCGTGTTCCCCAGTACTCGCTACATGTTCCCCAGTACTCGCTCTGTGTTCCCCTGTACTCGCTCCGTGTTCCCCTGTACATGTTCCGTATTCCCCTGTAAACGCTCCCTGTTCCGCTGTATACATTCCCTGTTCCCCTGTACCCGCTCCGTGTTACTCTGTACCCACTCCGTGTTAGCCTGCACCCGCTCCGTGTACCCCTGTTCCCGCTCCTTGCTCCCGTGTTCCCGCTCCGTGTTCCTCAGTTCCGTGTTTCCCAGTTCTGTGTTCCCCAGTTCCCTGTTCCTCCTGCTCCGTGTTCCCCTGTACACGCTCCCTATACACATTTGCACGCTCCCTGTTGCCAGTACATGCTGCTTGTTCGCCTGTTCCATGTTCCCCGCTCCGTGTTCCCCTGCACCCCGCTCCGTGTTCCCCTGTACCCGCTGCCTGTTCCCCTGTACCTGCTCCCTGTTCCCCTGTTCCCGCTCCGTGTTCCCCTCTACCTGCTCAGTGTTCCCCTGTACCAGTTCCCTGTTCTCCTGTACCCGCTCCCTGTTTCTCCGTACCTGCTCCCTGTTTCTCCGTACCCGCTCCCTGTTCTCCTGTACCCGCTCCCTGTTCCCTTGTTCCCGCTCCGTGTTCCCCTCTACCTGCTCCGTGTTCCCCTGAACATGCTCCGTATTCCCCTGTACCCGCTCCCTGTTCCCCTGTTCCCGCTCCCTGTTCCCCTGTACCCGCTCCCTGTTCCCCTGTACCCGCTCCCTATTCCCCTGTTCCCGCTCCGTGTTCCCCTCTACCTGCTCCGTGTTCGCCTGTACCCGCTCCCTGTTTCTCCGTACCCACTCCCTGTTTGACTGTACCCGCTCCCTGTTCCCCTGTACATGCTCTGTGTTCACCTGTACCCGCTCCGTTTTACCCTGTAACCGATCCGTTTTACCCTGTACCCACTCCTTGTTACCCCGTACCCGCTCCGTGCTCGCCTGTACCCATTCCGTGTTTCCCCCGATCCGCTTCGTGTTCCCGCTCCCTGTTCCACTGTAGGCGCTCATTGTTCCACTATACCCGCTCCCTGTTCTCTTGTACCTGCTCCCAGTTCTCCTGTTCCCCTGTACTCGCTCCCTGTTCCGATGTAACCGCTCCTTGTTCTCCAGTAACCGCTCCGTGTTCCCCTGTATACGCTCCTTATTCCCCTGTTCCCACTCCGTGCTCTCCTGTTTCCGCTCCATGTTCCCCTGTTCCTGCTCCGTGTTCCCCTCTACCTGCTGCGTGTTCACCTGTACCCGCTGCCTGTTCCCCTGTACCCGTTCCCTGTTCTCCTGTTCCATGTGCCATGTTCGCCTCGACCCGCTCCGTGTTCCCCTGTACCCGCTTCCTGTACCCCTGTTTCCGCTCCGTGTTCCCCTGTTCCCGCTCCGTGTTCCCCTGTACCCACTCCCTGTTCCCCTGTACCCGCTCCATGTTCCCCTGTACCCGCTCCGTGTTCCCCTGTACCCGCTCCGTGTTCCCCTGTACCCGCTGCCTGTTCCACTGTACCCGCTGCCTGTTCCCGTGTACCTGCTCCGTGTTCCCCTGTTCCCACTCTGTGTTCCCCTGTACCCGCTCCGTGTTTCCCTGTACCCGCTCCGTGTTCCCCTGTACTCGCTCCGTGTTCCCCTGTACGTGCTCCGTGTTCCCCAGTACTCGCTACATGTTCCCCAGTACTCGCTCTGTGTTCCCCTGTACTCGCTCCGTGTTCCCCTGTACATGTTCCGTATTCCCCTGTAAACGCTCCCTGTTCCGCTGTATACATTCCCTGTTCCCCTGTACCCGCTCCGTGTTACTCTGTACCCACTCCGTGTTAGCCTGCACCCGCTCCGTGTACCCCTGTTCCCGCTCCTTGCTCCCGTGTTCCCGCTCCGTGTTCCTCAGTTCCGTGTTTCCCAGTTCTGTGTTCCCCAGTTCCCTGTTCCTCCTGCTCCGTGTTCCCCTGTACACGCTCCCTATACACATTTGCACGCTCCCTGTTGCCAGTACATGCTGCTTGTTCGCCTGTTCCATGTTCCCCGCTCCGTGTTCCCCTGCACCCCGCTCCGTGTTCCCCTGTACCCGCTGCCTGTTCCCCTGTACCTGCTCCCTGTTCCCCTGTACACGCTCCCTGTTCCCCTGTTCCCGCTCCGTGTTCCCCTCTACCTGCTCAGTGTTCCCCTGTACCAGTTCCCTGTTCTCCTGTACCCGCTCCCTGTTTCTCCATACCTGCTCCCTGTTTCTCCGTACCCGCTCCCTGTTCTCCTGTACCCGCTCCCTGTTCCCTTGTTCCCGCTCCGTGTTCCCCTCTACCTGCTCCGTGTTCCCCTGTACCGCTGCCTGTTCCCCTGAACATGCTCCGTATTCCCCTATACCCGCTCCCTGTTCCCCTGTACCCACTCCCTGTTCCCCTGTACCCGCTCCATGTCCCCCTGTACCCGCTCCGTGTTCCCCTGTACCCGCTCCGTGTTCCCCTGTACCCGCTGCCTGTTCCACTGTACCCGCTGCCTGTTCCCGTGTACCTGCTCCGTGTTCCCCTGTTCCCGCTCTGTGTTCCCCTGTTCCCGCTCCGTGTTTTCCTGTACCCGCTCCGTGTTCCCCTGTACCTGCTGCCTGTTCCCCTGTACCCACTCCGTGTTCCCCTGTACCAGTTCCCTGTTCCCCTGTACCCGCTCCATGTTCCCCTGTACCCGCTCCGTGTTCCCCTGTACCCGCTCCCTGTTCCACTGTATGTGCTCATTGTTCCACTGTACCCGCTTCCTGTTCCCCTGTACCAGGTCCCTTTTCCCCTGAACATGCTCCGTATTCCCCTCTACCCGCCCCATGTTCACCTCTACCTGCTGTGTGTTCCCCTCTACCTGCTGTGTGTTCCCCTTTACCCGCTGCCTGTTCCCCTGTACCCGCTCCATGATCCCCTGTACCCGCTGCCTGCTCCCTTCTACCCACTCCGTGTTCCCCTGTACCCGCTCTCTGTTCCACTGTATGTGCTCATTGTTCCACTGTACCCGCTTCCTGTTCCCCTGTAACCGCTCCCTTTTCCCCTGAACATGCTCCGTATTCCCCTCTACCCGCCCCCTGTTCCCCTGTTCCCGCTCCGTGTTCCCCTCTACCTGCTGTGTGTTCCCCTGTACCCGCTGCCTGTTCCCCTGTACCCGCTCCGTGTTCCCCTGTACCCGCTTCCTGGTCACCTGTACGTGCTCCGTATTCACCTGTACCCACTCCATTTTACCCTGGAACTGCTCCGCATTACCCTGTACTCTCTCCGTGTTACCCCGTACCCGCTCCGTGCTCGCTTGTACCCGTTCCGTGTCCCCCCTATCGGCTTCGTGTTCCCGCTCCCTGTTCCACTGTATGTGCTCAGTGTTCCACTGTACCCGCTTCCTGTTCCCCTGTACCCGCTTCCTGTTCCCCTGAACATGCTCCGTATTCCCCTATACCCGCTCCCTGTTCCCCTGTACCCGCTCCCTGTTCCCCTGTTCCTGCTCCGTGTTCCCTTCTACCCACTCCGTGTTCCCCTGTACCCGCTCCCTGTTCCCCTGTACCCGCTCCCTGTTTCTCCGTACCCGCTCCCTGTTTGCCTGTACCCGCTCCCTGTTCGCCTGTACGTGCTCCGTGTTCACCTGTACCCGCTCCGTTTTACCCTCTACCCGCCCCCTGTTCCCCTGTTCCCGGTCCGTGTTCCCCTCTACCTGCTGTGTGTTCCCCTGTACCCGCTGCCTGTTCCCCTGTACCCGCTCCGTGTTCCCCTGTACCCGTTCCCTGTTCTCCTGTACCCGCTCCCTGTTCCCCTGTACCTGCTCCCTGTTCCGCTGTACCTGCTCCCTGTTCTCCAGTAACAGCTCTGTGTTCCCCTGTACCCGCTCCGTATTCCCCTGTTCCCTCTACGTGTTCCCCTGTTTCCGCTCAATGTTACCCTGTTCCTGCTCCGTATTCCCCTCTACCTGCTGCATGTTCCCCTGTACCCGCTGCCTGTTCCCCTGTGTCCGCTCCGTGTTCCCCTGTACCCGTTCCCTGTTCTCCTGTTCCACGTGCCATGTTCCCCTCTACCCGCTGCCTGTTCCACTGTACCCGCTGCCTGTTCCCGTGTACCTGCTTCGTGTTCCCCTGTTCCCGCTCCGTTTTACCCTGGAACTGCTCCGTATTACCCTGTACTCTCTCCGTGTTACCCCGTACCCGCTCCGTGCTCGCCTGTACCCGTTCCGTGTCCCCCCTATCGGCTTCGTGTTCCCGCTCCCTGTTCCACTGTATGTGCTCATTGTTCCACTGTACCCGCTTCCTGTTCCCCTGTACCCGCTCCCTGTTCCCCTGAACATGCTCCGTATTCCCCTATACCCGCTCCCTGTTCCCCTCTACCCGCTCCCTGTTCCCCTGTACCCTCTCCCTGTTCCCCTGTTCCTGCTCCGTGTTACCTTCTACGCACTCCGTGTTCCCCTGTACCCGCTCCCTGTTTCTCCGTACCCGCTCCCTGTTTCTCCGTACCCGCTCCCTGTTTGCCTGTACCCGCTCCCTGTTTGCCTGTACCCGCTCCCTGTTTGCCTGTACCCGCTCCCTGTTCGCATGTACGTGCTCCGTGTTCACCTGTACCCGCTCCGTTTTACCCTCCACCCGCCCCCTGTTCCCCTGTTCCCTCTCCGTGTTCCCCTCTACCTGCTGTGTGTTCCCCTGTACCCGCTGCCTGTTCCCCTGTGCCCGCTCCGTGTTCTCCTGTACCCGCTCCTTGTTCTCCTGTACCTGCTCCCTGTTCCGCTGTACCCGCTCCCTGTTCTCCAGTAACAGCTCCGTGTTCCCCTGTACCCGCTCCGTATTCCCCTGTTCCCTATCCGTGTTCACCTGTTTCCGCTCCATGTTACCCTGTTCCTGCTCCGTATTCCCCTCTACCTTCTGCGTGTTCCCCTGTACCCGCTGCCTGTTCCCCTGTATCCGCTCCATGTTCCCCTGTACCAGTTCCCTGTTCCCCTGTACCCGCTCCGTGTTCACCTGTACCCGCTCCGTGTTCCCCTGTACCCGCTCCGTGTTCCCCTGTACCTGCTCCGTGTTCCCCAGTACCCGCTGCCTGCTCCCTTCTACCCACTCCGTGTTCCCCTGTACCCGCTCCCTGTTCCACTGTCTCTGCTCATTGTTCCACTGTACCCGCTTCCTGTTCCCCTGTACTCGCTCCCTTTTCCCCTGAACATGCTCCGTATTCCCCTCTACCCGCCCCCTGTTCCCCTGTTCCCGCTCCGTGTTCCCCTCTACCTGCTGTGTGTTCCCCTGTACCCGCTGCCTGTTCCCCTGTACCCGCTCCGTGTTCCCTTGTACCCGTTCCCTGTTCTCCTGTACCCGCACCCTGTTCCCCTGTACCTGCTCCCTGTTCCGCTGTAGCCGCATCCTGTTCTCCAGTAACAGCTCCGTGTTCCCCTGTACCCGCTCCGTATTCCCCTGTTCCCACTCCGTGTTCCCCTGTTTCCGCTCCATGTTACCCTGTTCCTGCTCTGTGTTCCCCTGCACCAGTTCCCTGTTCCCCCATGTCCACTCCGTGTTACCCTGTACCCGCTCCCTGTTCCCCTGTACGTGCTCCGTGTTCCCCTGTACATGCTCCGTGTTCCCCTGTACCCGCTCCCTGTTCCCCTGTACGTGCTCTGTGTTCCCCTGTACGTGCTCTGTGTTCCCCTGTACGTGCTCCGTGTTCCCCTGTACACGCTCCGTGTTCCCCTGTACCCGTTCCCTGTTCTCCTGTACCCGCTCCCTGTTCCCCTGTATCCGCTCCCTGTTCCCCTGTATCCGCTCCCTGTTCTGCTGTACCCGCTCCCTGTTCTCCAGTAACCGCTCCGTGTTCCCCTGTACCCGCTCCGTATTCCCCTGTTCCCACTCCGTGTTCCCGTGTACACGCTCCTGTACCCCTTTGCACACTCCCTGTTGCCAGTACATGCTGCTTGTTCCCCTGTTCCCCGTTCCACGTGCCATGTTCCCCTCTACCCGTTCATTTTCCCCTGTACCCGCTCCCTGTTCCCCTGTACCCGCTCCCTGGTCACCTGTACGTGCTCCGTATTCACCTGTACCCGCTCCGTTTTACCCTGGAACTGCTCCGTATTACCCTGTACTCTCTCCGTGTTACCCCGTACCCGCTCCGTGCTCGCCTGTACCCGTTCCGTGTCCCCCCTATCGGCTTCGTGTTCCCGCTCCCTGTTCCACTGTATGTGCTCATTGTTCCACTGTACCAGCTTCCTGTTCCCCTGTACCCGCTCCCTGTTCCCCTGAACATGCTCCGTATTCCCCTATACCCGCTCCCTGTTCCCCTCTACCCGCTCCCTGTTCCCCTGTACCTGCTCCGTGTTCCCTTCTCCCCACTCCGTGTTCCCCTGTACCCGCTCCCTGTTCCCCTGTACCCCCTCCCTGTTTCTCCGTACCCGCTCCCTGTTTGCCTGTACCCGCTCCGTGTTCCCCTGTACCCGCTTCCTGGTCACCTGTACGTGCTCCGTATTCACCTGTACCCACTCCATTTTACCCTGGAACTGCTCCGCATTACCCTGTACTCTCTCCGTGTTACCCCGTACCCGCTCCGTGCTCGCTTGTACCCGTTCCGTGTCCCCCCTATCGGCTTCGTGTTCCCGCTCCCTGTTCCACTGTATGTGCTCATTGTTCCACTGTACCCGCTTCCTGTTCCCCTGTACCCGCTTCCTGTTCCCCTGAACATGCTCCGTATTCCCCTATACCCGCTCCCTGTTCCCCTGTACCCGCTCCCTGTTCCCCTGTACTCTCTCCCTGTTCCCCTGTTCCTGCTCCGTGTTCCCTTCTACCCACTCCGTGTTCCCCTGTACCCGCTCCCTGTTCCCCTGTACCCGCTCCCTGTTTCTCCGTACCCGCTCCCTGTTTGCCTGTACCCGCTCCCTGTTCGCCTGTACGTGCTCCGTGTTCACCTGTACCCGCTCCGTTTTACCCTCTACCCGCCCCCTGTTCCCCTGTTCCCGGTCCGTGTTCCCCTCTACCTGCTGTGTGTTCCCCTGTACCCGCTGCCTGTTCCCCTGTACCCGCTCCGTGTTCCCCTGTACCCGTTCCCTGTTCTCCTGTACCCGCTCCCTGTTCCCCTGTACCTGCTCCCTGTTCCGCTGTACCCGCTCCCTGTTCTCCAGTAACAGCTCTGTGTTCCCCTGTACCCGCTCCGTATTCCCCTGTTCCCTCTACGTGTTCCCCTGTTTCCGCTCAATGTTACCCTGTTCCTGCTCCGTATTCCCCTCTACCTGCTGCATGTTCCCCTGTACCCGCTGCCTGTTCCCCTGTGTCCGCTCCGTGTTCCCCTGTACCCGTTCCCTGTTCTCCTGTTCCACGTGCCATGTTCCCCTCTACCCGCTGCCTGTTCCACTGTACCCGCTGCCTGTTCCCGTGTACCTGCTTCGTGTTCCCCTGTTCCCGCTCCGTTTTACCCTGGAACTGCTCCGTATTACCCTGTACTCTCTCCGTGTTACCCCGTACCCGCTCCGTGCTCGCCTGTACCCGTTCCGTGTCCCCCCTATCGGCTTCGTGTTCCCGCTCCCTGTTCCACTGTATGTGCTCATTGTTCCACTGTACCCGCTTCCTGTTCCCCTGTACCCGCTCCCTGTTCCCCTGAACATGCTCCGTATTCCCCTATACCCGCTCCCTGTTCCCCTCTACCCGCTCCCTGTTCCCCTGTACCCTCTCCCTGTTCCCCTGTTCCTGCTCCGTGTTACCTTCTACGCACTCCGTGTTCCCCTGTACCCGCTCCCTGTTTCTCCGTACCCGCTCCCTGTTTCTCCGTACCCGCTCCCTGTTTCTCCGTACCCGCTCCCTGTTTGCCTGTACCCGCTCCCTGTTTGCCTGTACCCGCTCCCTGTTTGCCTGTACCCGCTCCCTGTTCGCATGTACGTGCTCCGTGTTCACCTGTACCCGCTCCGTTTTACCCTCCACCCACCCCCTGTTCCCCTGTTCCCACTCCGTGTTCCCCTCTACCTGCTGTGTGTTCCCCTGTACCCGCTGCCTGTTCCCCTGTGCCCGCTCCGTGTTCTCCTGTACCCGCTCCTTGTTCTCCTGTACCTGCTCCCTGTTCCGCTGTACCCGCTCCCTGTTCTCCAGTAACAGCTCCGTGTTCCCCTGTACCCGCTCCGTATTCCCCTGTTCCCTATCCGTGTTCCCCTGTTTCCGCTCCATGTTACCCTGTTCCTGCTCCGTATTCCCCTCTACCTTCTGCGTGTTCCCCTGTACCCGCTGCCTGTTCCCCTGTATCCGCTCCATGTTCCCCTGTACCAGTTCCCTGTTCCCCTGTACCCGCTCCCTGTTCCCCTGTACGTGCTCTGTGTTCCCCTGTACGTGCTCTGTGTTCCCCTGTACGTGCTCCGTGTTCCCCTGTACACGCTCCGTGTTCCCCTGTACCCGTTCCCTGTTCTCCTGTACCCGCTCCCTGTTCCCCTGTATCCGCTCCCTGTTCTGCTGTACCCGCTCCCTGTTCTCCAGTAACCGCTCCGTGTTCCCCTGTACCCGCTCCGTATTCCCCTGTTCCCACTCCGTGTTCCCGTGTACACGCTCCTGTACCCCTTTGCACACTCCCTGTTGCCAGTACATGCTGCTTGTTCCCCTGTTCCCCGTTCCACGTGCCATGTTCCCCTCTACCCGTTCATTTTCCCCTGTACCCGCTCCCTGTTCCCCTGTACCCGCTCCCTGGTCACCTGTACGTGCTCCGTATTCACCTGTACCCGCTCCGTTTTACCCTGGAACTGCTCCGTATTACCCTGTACTCTCTCCGTGTTACCCCGTACCCGCTCCGTGCTCGCCTGTACCCGTTCCGTGTCCCCCCTATCGGCTTCGTGTTCCCGCTCCCTGTTCCACTGTATGTGCTCATTGTTCCACTGTACCCACTTCCTGTTCCCCTGTACCCGCTCCCTGTTCCCCTGAACATGCTCCGTATTCCCCTATACCCGCTCCCTGTTCCCCTGTACCCTCTCCCTGTTCCCCTGTTCCTGCTCCGTGTTCCCTTCTACCCACTCCGTGTTCCCCTGTACCCGCTCCCTGTTCCCCTGTACCCGCTCCCTGTTTCTCCGTACCCGCTCCCTGTTTGCCTGTACCCGCTCCCTGTTCCCCTGTACGTGCTCCGTGTTCACCTGTACCCGCTCCGTTTTACCCTCTACCCGCCCCCTGTTCCCCTGTTCCCGCTCCGTGTTCCCCTCTACCTGCTGTGTGTTCCCCTGTACCCACTGCCTGTTCCCCTGTACCCGCTCCGTGTTCCCCTGTACCCGTTCCCTGTTCTCCTGTACCCGCTCCCTGTTCCCCTGTACCTGCTCCCTGTTCCGCTGTACCCGCTCCCTGTTCTCCAGTAACAGCTCCGTGTTCCCCTGTACCCGCTCCGTATTCCCCTGTTCCCTCTCCGTGTTCCCCTGTTTCCGCTCAATGTTACCCTGTTCCTGCTCCGTATTCCCCTCTACCTGCTGCGTGTTCCCCTGTACCCGCTGCCTGTTCCCGTGTATCCGCTCCATGTTCCCCTGTACCCGTTCCCTGTTCTCCTGTTCCACGTGCCATGTTCCCCTCTACCCGCTCCGTGTTCCCTTGTACCCGCTTCCTGTTCCCCTGTTCCCGCTCCATGTTTCCCTGTTCCCGCTCCGTGTTCCCCTGTACCCACTCCGTGTTCCCCTGTACCCGCTGCCTGTTCCACTGTACCCGCTGCGTGTTCCCGTGTACCTGCTCCGTGTTCCCCTGTTCCCGCTCCGTGTTCTCCTGTACCCGCTCCGTGTTCCCCTGCACCTGCTGCCTGTTCCCCTGTACCCGCTCCGTGTTCCCCTGTACCAGTTCCCTGTTCCCCTGTACCCACTCCCTGTTCCCCTGTACCCGCTCCGTGTTCCCCTGTACCCGCTCCGTGTTCCCCTGTACCCGCTCCGTGTTCCCCTGTACCCGCTCCGTGTTCCCCTGTACCCGCTCCTTGTTCTCCTGTACCTGCTCCCTGTTCCGCTGTACCCGCTCCCTGTTCTCCAGTAACAGCTCCGTGTTCCCCTGTACCCGCTCCGTATTCCCCTGTTCCCTATCCGTGTTCCCCTGTTTCCGCTCCATGTTACCCTGTTCCTGCTCCGTATTCCCCTCTACCTTCTGCGTGTTCCCCTGTACCCGCTGCCTGTTCCCCTGTATCCGCTCCATGTTCCCCTGTACCAGTTCCCTGTTCCCCTGTACCCGCTCCGTGTTCCCCTGTACCCGCTCCGTGTTCCCCTGTACCCGCTCCGTGTTCCCCTGTACCTGCTCCGTGTTCCCCAGTACCCGCTGCCTGCTCCCTTCTACCCACTCCGTGTTCCCCTGTACCCGCTCCCTGTTCCACTGTCTCTGCTCATTGTTCCACTGTACCCGCTTCCTGTTCCCCTGTACTCGCTCCCTTTTCCCCTGAACATGCTCCGTATTCCCCTCTACCCGCCCCCTGTTCCCCTGTTCCCGCTCCGTGTTCCCCTCTACCTGCTGTGTGTTCCCCTGTACCCGCTGCCTGTTCCCCTGTACCCGCTCCGTGTTCCCTTGTACCCGTTCCCTGTTCTCCTGTACCCGCACCCTGTTCCCCTGTACCTGCTCCCTGTTCCGCTGTAGCCGCATCCTGTTCTCCAGTAACAGCTCCGTGTTCCCCTGTACCCGCTCCGTATTCCCCTGTTCCCACTCCGTGTTCCCCTGTTTCCGCTCCATGTTACCCTGTTCCTGCTCTGTGTTCCCCTCTACCTGCTGCGTGTTCCCCTGTACCCGCTGCCTGTTCCCCTGTACCCGCTCCGTGTTCCCCTGTACCCGTTCCCTGTTCTCCTGTACCCGCTCCCTGTTCCCCTGCACCAGTTCCCTGTTCCCCCATGTCCACTCCGTGTTACCCTGTACCCGCTCCCTGTTCCCCTGTACGTGCTCCGTGTTCCCCTGTACATGCTCCGTGTTCCCCTGTACCCGCTCCCTGTTCCCCTGTACGTGCTCTGTGTTCCCCTGTACGTGCTCTGTGTTCCCCTGTACGTGCTCCGTGTTCCCCTGTACACGCTCCGTGTTCCCCTGTACCCGTTCCCTGTTCTCCTGTACCCGCTCCCTGTTCCCCTGTATCCGCTCCCTGTTCTGCTGTACCCGCTCCCTGTTCTCCAGTAACCGCTCCGTGTTCCCCTGTACCCGCTCCGTATTCCCCTGTTCCCACTCCGTGTTCCCGTGTACACGCTCCTGTACCCCTTTGCACACTCCCTGTTGCCAGTACATGCTGCTTGTTCCCCTGTTCCCCGTTCCACGTGCCATGTTCCCCTCTACCCGTTCATTTTCCCCTGTACCCGCTCCCTGTTCCCCTGTACCCGCTCCCTGGTCACCTGTACGTGCTCCGTATTCACCTGTACCCGCTCCGTTTTACCCTGGAACTGCTCCGTATTACCCTGTACTCTCTCCGTGTTACCCCGTACCCGCTCCGTGCTCGCCTGTACCCGTTCCGTGTCCCCCCTATCGGCTTCGTGTTCCCGCTCCCTGTTCCACTGTATGTGCTCATTGTTCCACTGTACCCACTTCCTGTTCCCCTGTACCCGCTCCCTGTTCCCCTGAACATGCTCCGTATTCCCCTATACCCGCTCCCTGTTCCCCTGTACCCTCTCCCTGTTCCCCTGTTCCTGCTCCGTGTTCCCTTCTACCCACTCCGTGTTTCCCTGTACCCGCTCCCTGTTCCCCTGTACCCGCTCCCTGTTTCGCCGTACCCGCTCCCTGTTTGCCTGTACCCGCTCCCTGTTCCCCTGTACGTGCTCCGTGTTCACCTGTACCCGCTCCGTTTTACCCTCTACCCGCCCCCTGTTCCCCTGTTCCCGCTCCGTGTTCCCCTCTACCTGCTGTGTGTTCCCCTGTACCCACTGCCTGTTCCCCTGTACCCGCTCCGTGTTCCCCTGTACCCGTTCCCTGTTCTCCTGTACCCGCTCCCTGTTCCCCTGTACCTGCTCCCTGTTCCGCTGTACCCGCTCCCTGTTCTCCAGTAACAGCTCCGTGTTCCCCTGTACCCGCTCCGTATTCCCCTGTTCCCTCTCCGTGTTCCCCTGTTTCCGCTCAATGTTACCCTGTTCCTGCTCCGTATTCCCCTCTACCTGCTGCGTGTTCCCCTGTACTCGCTGCCTGTTCCCGTGTATCCGCTCCATGTTCCCCTGTACCCGTTCCCTGTTCTCCTGTTCCACGTGCCATGTTCCCCTCTACCCGCTCCGTGTTCCCTTGTACCCGCTTCCTGTTCCCCTGTTCCCGCTCCATGTTTCCCTGTTCCCGCTCCGTGTTCCCCTGTACCCACTCCGTGTTCCCCTGTACCCGCTGCCTGTTCCACTGTACCCGCTGCGTGTTCCCGTGTACCTGCTCCGTGTTCCCCTGTTCCCGCTCCGTGTTCTCCTGTACCCGCTCCGTGTTCCCCTGCACCTGCTGCCTGTTCCCCTGTACCCGCTCCGTGTTCCCCTGTACCAGTTCCCTGTTCCCCTGTACCCGCTCCGTGTTCTCCTGTACCCGCTCCGTGTTCCCCTGTACCCGCTCCGTGTTCCCCTGTACCCGCTCCGTGTTCCCCTGTACCCGCTCCATGTTCCCCTGTACCCGCTCCGTGTTCCCCAGTACCCGCTGCCTGCTCCCTTCTACCCACTCCGTGTTCCCCTGTACCCGCTCCCTGTTCCACTGTATATGCTCATTGTTCCACTGTACCCGCTTCCTGTTCCCCTGTACCCGCTCCCTTTTCCCCTGAACATGCTCCGTATTCCCCTCTACCCGCCCCCTGTTCCCCTGTGCCCTCTCCGTGTTCCCCTCTACCTGCTGTGTGTTCCCCTGTACCCGCTGCCTGTTCCCATGTACCCACTCCGTGTTCCCCTCTACCCGTTCCCTGTTATCCTGTACCCGCACCCTGTTCCCCTGTACCTGCTCCCTGTTCCGCTGTACCCGCTCCCTGTTCTCCAGCAACAGCTCCGTGTTCCCCTGTACCGGCTCCGTATTCCCCTTTTCCCACTCCGTGTTCCCCTGTTTCTGCTCCATGTTACCCTGTTCCTGCTCCGTGTTCCCCTCTACCTGCTGCGTGTTCCCCTGTACCCGCTGCCTGTTCCCCTGTACGTGCTCCGTGTTCCCCTGTACGTGCTCCGTGTTCCCCTGTACCCGCTCCCAGTTCCCCTGTACGTGCTCTGTGTTCCCCTGTACGTGCTCCGTGTTCCCCTGTACACGCTCCGTGTTCCCCTGTACTCGTTCCCTGTTCTCCTGTACCCACTCCCTGTTCCCCTGTATCCGCTCTCTGTTCTGCTGTATCCGCTCTCTGTTCTGCTGTACCCGCTCCCTGTTCTCCAGTAACCGCTCCGTGTTCCCCTGTACCCGCTCCGTATTCCCCTGTTCCCACTCCGTGTTCCCGTGTACACGCTCCTGTACCCCTTTGCACACTCCCTGTTGCCAGTACATGCTGTTTGTTCCCCTGTTCCCTGTTCCACGTGCCATGTTCCCCTCTACCCGTTCATTTTCCCCTGTACCCGCTCCCTGTTCCCCTGTACTCGCTCCCTGGTCACCTGTACGTGCTCCGTATTCACCTGTACCCGCTCCGTTTTACCCTGGAACTGCTCCGTATTACCCTGTACTCTCTCCGTGTTACCCCGTACCCGCTCCGTGCTCGCCTGTACCCGTTCCGTGTCCCCCCTATCGGCTTCGTGTTCCCGCTCCCTGTTCCACTGTATGTGCTCATTGTTCCACTGTACCCGCTTCCTGTTCCCCTGTACCCTCTCCCTGTTCCCCTGTTGCTGCTCCGTGTTCCCTTCTACCCACTCCGTGTTCCCCTGTACCCGCTCCCTGTTCCCCTGTACCCGCTCCCTGTTTCTCCGTACCCGCTCCCTGTTTGCCTGTACCCGCTCCCTGTTCCCCTGTACGTGCTCCGTGTTCACCTGTACCCGCTCCGTTTTACCCTCTACCCGCCCCCTGTTCCCGCTCCGTGTTCCCCTCTACCTGCTGTGTGTTCCCCTGTACCCACTGCCTGTTCTCCTGTACCCGCTCCCTGTTCCCCTGTACCTGCTCCCTGTTCCGCTATACCCGCTCCCTGTTCTCCAGTAACAGCTCCGTGTTCCCCTGTACCCGCTCCGTATTCCCCTGTTCCCTCTCCGTGTTCCCCTGTTTCCGCTCCATGTTACCCTGTTCCTGCTCCGTATTCCCCTCTACCTGCTGCGTGTTCCCCTGTACCCGCTGCCTGTTCCCCTGTATCCGCTCCGTGTTCCCCTGTACCCGTTCCCATTTCTCCTGTTCCCGCTCCATGTTCCCCTGTTCCCGCTCCGTGTTCCCCTGTACCCTCTCCCTGTTCCCCTGTTCCTGCTCCGTGTTACCTTCTACCCACTCCGTGTTCCCCTGTACCCGCTCCCTGTTTCTCCGTACCCGCCCCCTGTTCCCCTGTACCCGCTCCCTGTTTCTCCGTACCCGCTCCCTGTTTGCCTGTACCCGCTCCCTGTTCCCCTGTACGTGCTCCGTGTTCACCTGTACCCGCTCCGTTTTACCCTCTACCCGCCCCCTGTTCCCGCTCCGTGTTCCCCTCTACCTGCTGTGTGTTCCCCTGTACCCACTGCCTGTTCTCCTGTACCCGCTCCCTGTTCCCCTGTACCTGCTCCCTGTTCCGCTATACCCGCTCCCTGTTCTCCAGTAACAGCTCCGTGTTCCCCTGTACCCGCTCCGTATTCCCCTGTTCCCTCTCCGTGTTCCCCTGTTTCCGCTCCATGTTACCCTGTTCCTGCTCCGTATTCCCCTCTACCTGCTGCGTGTTCCCCTGTACCCGCTGCCTGTTCCCCTGTATCCGCTCCGTGTTCCCCTGTACCCGTTCCCATTTCTCCTGTTCCACGTGCCATGTTCCCCTCTACCCGCTCCGTGTTCCCTTGTACCCGCTTCCTGTTCCCCTGTTCCCGCTCCATGTTCCCCTGTTCCCGCTCCGTGTTCCCCTGTACCCACTCCGTGTTCCCCTGTACCCGATGCCTGTTCCACTGTACCCGCTGCCTGTTCCCGTGTACCTGCTCCGTGGTCCCCTGTTCCCGCTCTGTGTTCCCCTGTTCCCGCTCCGTGTTCTCCTGTACCCGCTCCGTGTTCCCCTGTACCTGCTGCCTGTTCCCCTGTACCCGCTCCGTGTTCCCCTGTACCAGTTCCCTGTTCCCCTGTACCCACTCCCTGTTCCCCTGTACCCGCTCCATGTTCCCCTGTACCCGCTCCGTGTTCCCCTGTACCCGCTCCGTGTTCCCCAGTACCGCTGCCTGCTCCCTTCTACCCACTCCGTGTTCCCCTGTACCCGCTCCCTGTTCCACTGTATGTGCTCATTGTTCCACTGTACCCGCTTCCTGTTCCCCTGTACCCGCTCCCTTTTCCCCTGAACATGCTCCGTATTCCCCTCTACCCGCCCCCTGTTCCCCTGTGCCCGCTCCGTGTTCCCCTCTACCTGCTGTGTGTTCCCCTGGACCCGCTGCCTGTTCCCATGTACCCACTCCGTGTTCCCCTCTACCCGTTCCCTGTTCTCCTGTACCCGCACCCTGTTCCCCTGTACCTGCTCCCTGTTCCGCTGTACCCGCTCCCTGTTCTCCAGTAACAGCTCCGTGTTCCCCTGTACCTGCTCCGTATTCCCCTGTTCCCTCTCCGTGTTCCCCTGTTTCCGCTCCATGTTACCCTGTTCCTGCTCCGTGTTCCCCTCTACCTGCTGCGTGTTCCCCTGTACCCGCTGCCTGTTCCGCTGTACCCGCTCCGTGTTCCCCTGTACCGCTCCCTGTTCTCCTGTACCCGCTCCCTGTTCCCCTGTACCAGTTCCCTGTTCCCCCATGTCCACTCCGTGTTACCCTGTACCGGCTCCCTGTTCCCCTGTACGTGCTCCGTGTTCCCCTGTACGTGCTCCGTGTTTCCCTGTACCCGCTCCCTGTTCCCCTGTATGTGCTCTGTGTTCCCCTGTACACGCTCCGTGTTCCCCTGTACCCGTTCCCTGTTCTCCTGTACCCGCTCACTGTTCCACTGTATCCGCTCCCTGTTCTGCTGTACCCGCTCCCTGTTCTCCAGTAACCGCTCCGTGTTCCCCTGTACCCGCTCCGTATTCCCCTGTTCCCACTCCGTGTTCCCATGTACACGCTCCTGTACCCCTTTGCACACTCCCTGTTGCCAGTACATGCTGCTTGTTCCCCTGTTCCCTGTTCCACGTGCCATGTTCCCCTCTACCCGTTCATTTTCCCCTGTACCCGCTCCCTGTTCCCCTGTACGTGCTCCGTATTCACCTGTACCCGCTCCGTTTTACCCTGGAACTGCTCCGTATTACCTTGTACTCTCTCCGTGTTACCCCGTACCCGCTCCGTGCTCGCCTGTACCCGTTCCGTGTCCCCCCTATCGGCTTCGTGTTCCCGCTCCCTGTTCCACTGTATGTGCTCATTGTTCCACTGTACCCGCTTCCTGTTCCCCTGTACCCGCTCCCTGTTCCCCTGAACATGCTCCGTATTTCCCCTATACCCGCTCCCTGTTCCCCTATACCCGCTCCCTGTTCCCCTGTACCCGCTTCTTGTTCCCCTGTACCCTCTCCCTGTTCCCCTGTTCCTGCTCCGTGTTCCCTTCTACCCACTCCGTGTTCCTCTGTACCCGCTCCCTGTTCCCCTGTACCCGCTCCCTGTTTCTCCGTACCCGCTCCCTGTTTGCCTGTACCCGCTCCCTGTTCCCCTGTACGTGCTCCGTGTTCACCTGTACCCGCTCCGTTTTACCCTGTAACCGCTCCGTTTTACCCTGTACCCGCTCCGTTTTACCCCGTACCCTCTCTGTGCTCGCCTTTACCCGTTCCGTGTTTCCCCCTATTCGCTTCGTGTTCCCGGTCCCTGTTCCATTGGATGCGCACATTGTTCCACTGTACCCGCTCCCTGTTCCCCTGTACCCGCTCCCTGTTCCCCTGTACATGCTCCGTATTCCCCTATACCTGCTCCCTGTTCCCCTGTACCTGCTCCCTGTTCCCCTGTACCCGCTCCCTGTTCCCCTGTTCCCACTCCATGTTCCCCTCTACCTGCTGTGAGTTCCCCTGTACCCGCTGCCTGTGCCCCTGTACCCGCTCCGTGTTCCCCTGTACCTGTTCCCTGTTCTCCTGTACCCGCTCCATGTTCCCCTGTACCCGCTCCGTATTCCCCTGTACTCGCCCCGTGTTCCCCTGTACCTGCTCCGTGTTACCCTGTACCCGATCCCTGTTCCCCTGTACATGCTCCACGTGCCCGTTCCATGTTACCCTATACCCGCTCCCTGTTCCCCTGTACATGCTCCGCGTGCCCGTTCCATGTTACCCAATACCCGCTCCCTGTTCCTCTGTACATGCTCCGTGTTCCCCTGTTCCCGCTCCCTGTTCTCCTCTACCGGCTCCGTGTTCCCCTGTACCAGCTGCCTGTTCCCCTGTACCCGCTCCGTGTTCCCCTGTACCAGTTCCCTGTTCCCTTGTACCAGCTCCCTGTTCCCCTGTACCAGCTCCGTGTTCCCCCATGCCCACTCTATGTTACCCTGTACCCGCTCCGTGTTCCGCTGTACGTGCTCCGTGTTCCGCTGTACGTGCTCCGTGTTCCCCTGTACGTGCTCCGTGTTCTCCTGTACGTGCTCTGTGTTACCCTGTACCCGTGCTCGTTCCGTGCTCCCGCGTGCTCGTTCTGTGTTACCCTATACCCGCTCCCTGTTCCCCTGTACATGCTCCGCGTGCCCGTTCCGTGTTACCCTATACCCGCTCCCTGTTCCCCTGTACATGCTCCGTTTTCCCCTGTTCCCGCTCCCTGTTCTCCTCTACCCGCTCCGTGTTCCCCTGTACCAGTTCCCTGTTCCCCTGTACCCGCTCCCTGTTCCCCTGTACCTGCTCCCTGTTCCCCTGTACCCGCTCCATGTTCCCCTGTACCCGCTCCCTGTTCCCCTGTACATGCTCTGCGTGCCCGTTCCGTGTTACCCAATACCCGCTCCCTGTTCCTCTGTACATGCTCCGTGTTCCCCTGTTCCCGATCCCTGTTCCCCTCTACCGGCTCCGTGTTCCCCTGTACCCGCTGCCTGTTCCCCTGTACCCGCTCCGTGTTCCCCTGTACCAGTTCCCTGTTCCCCTGTACCCGCTCCCTGTTCCCCGGTACCCGCTCCATGTTCCCTTGTACCAGCTCCCTGTTCCCCTGTACCAGCTCCGTGTTCCCCCATGCTCACTCTGTGTTACCCTGTACCCGCTCCCTGTTCCACTGTACGTGCTCTGTGTTCCCCTGTACGTGCTCCGTGTTCCCCTGTACGTGCTCCGTGTTCTCCTGTACCCGCTCCCTATTCCCCTGTACGTGCTCTGTGTTACCCTATTTCCGTGCTCCAGTGTGCCCGTTCCGTGTTATCCTGTTCCCACTCCGTGTTCCCGTGTACACGCTCCTGTACCCCTTTGCACACTCCCTGTTGCCAGTACATGCTGCTTGTTACCCTGTTCCCTATTCCACGTGCCATGTTCCCCTCTACCCGTCCATGTTCCCCTGTACCCGCTCCTTTTTCCCCTGTACCCGCTCCCTGTTCACCTGTACGTGCTCCGTATTCACCTGTACCCGCTCGGTTTTACCCTGGAACTGCTCCGTATTACCCTGTACTCTCTCCGTGTTACCCCGTACCCGCTCCGTGCTCGCCTGTACCCGTTCCGTGTCCCCCCTATCGGCTTCGTGTTCCCGCTCCCTGTTCCACTGTATGTGCTCATTGTTCCACTGTACCCGCTTCCTGTTCCCCTGTACCCGCTCCCTGTTCCCCTGAACATGCTCCGTATTCCCCTATACCCGCTCCCTGTTCCCCTGTTCCTGCTCCCTGTTCCCCTGTTCCTGCTCCGTGTTTCCTTCTAACCACTCCGTGTTCCCCTGTACCCGCTCCCTGTTTCTCCGTACCCGCTCCCTGTTTCTCCGTACCCGCTCCCTGTTTCTCCGTACCCGCTCCCTGTTTGCCTGTACCCCCTCCCTGTTCCCCTGTGCGTGCTCCGTGTTCACCTGTACCTGCTCCCTGTTCCCCTGTACCTGCTCCCTGTTCCCCTGTACCTGTTCCCTGTTCTCCTGTAACCGCTCCATGTTCCCCTGTACCCGCTCCGTGTTCCCCTGTACTCGCCCCGTGTTACCCTGTACCTGTTCCCTGTTCCCCTGTACATGCTCCGCGTGCCCGTTCCGTGTTACCCAATACCCGCTCCCTGTTCCTCTGTACATGCTCCCTGTTCCACTGTACGTGCTCTGTGTTCCCCTGTACATGCTCCGTGTTCCCTTGTACCCGCTCCGTTTTCCACTGTACTCGCTCCGTGTTCCCCTGTACCCGCTCCGTGTTCCCCTGTACCCGCTCCGTGTTCCCCTGTACCCGCTCCGTGTTCCCCTGTACCCGCTCCCTGTTCCCCTGTACCCGCTCCCTGTTTCTCCGTATCCGCTCCCTGTTTGCCTGTACCCGCTCCCTGTTCCCCTGTACGTGCTCCGTGTTCACCTGTACCCGCTCCGTTTTACCCTGTAACCGCTCCGTGTTACCCCTTACTCGCTCTGTGCTCGCCTGTACCCGTTCCGTGTTTCCCCCGATTCACTTCATGTTCCCACTCCCTGTTCCACTGGATGCGCACAGTGTTCCACTGTACCCGCTTCCTGTTCCCCTATACCCGCTCCCTGTTCCCCTGCACCCTGTTCCCCTGTACCTGCTCCCTGTTCCCCTGTACCTGCTCCCTGTTCCACTGTACCCGCCCCCTGTTCCCCTGTTCCCGCTCCATGTTCCCCTCTACCTGCTGTGAGTTCCCCTGTACCCACTGCCTGTGCCCCTGTACCCGCACCGTGTTCCCCGTAACTGTTCCCTGTTCTCCTGTACCCGCTCCATGTTCCCCTGTACCCGCTCCGTGTTCCCCTGTACTCGCCCCGTGTACCCCTGTACCTGCTCCGTGTTACCCTGTACCCGTTCCCTGTTCCCCTGTACATGCTCCGCATGCCCGTTCCGTGTTACCTGTACCCGCTCCCTGTTCCCCTGTACATGCTCTGCGTGCCCGTTCCGTGTTACCCAATACCCGCTCCCTGTTCCTCTGTACATGCTCCGTGTTCCCCTGTTCCCGATCCCTGTTCCCGATCCCTGTTCCCCTCTACTGGCTCCGTGTTCCCCTGTACCCGCTGCCTGTTCCCCTGTACCCGCTCCGTGTTCCCCTGTACCAGTTCCCTGTTCCCCTGTACCCGCTCCCTGTTCCCCGGTACCCGCTCCATGTTCCCTTGTACCAGCTCCCTGTTCCCCTGTACCAGCTCCGTGTTCCCCCATGCCCACTCTGTGTTACCCTGTACCCGCTCCCTGTTCCACTGTACGTGCTCTGTGTTCCCCTGTACGTGCTCCGTGTTCCCCTGTACGTGCTCCGTGTTCCCCTGTACGTGCTCCGTGTTCTCCTGTACCCGCTCCCTATTCCCCTGTACGTGCTCTGTGTTACCCTATTTCCGTGCTCCAGCGTGCCCGTTCCGTGTTATCCTGTTCCCACTCCGTGTTCCCGTGTACACGCTCCTGTACCCCTTTGCACACTCCCTGTTGCCAGTACATGCTGCTTGTTACCCTGTTCCCTATTCCACGTGCCATGTTCCCCTCTACCCGTCCATGTTCCCCTGTACCCGCTCCCTTTTCCCCTGTACCCGCTCCCTGTTCACCTGTACGTGCTCCGTATTCACCTGTACCCGCTCAGTTTTACCCTGGAACTGCTCCGTATTACCCTGTACTCTCTCCGTGTTACCCCGTACCCGCTCCGTGCTCGCCTGTACCCGTTCCGTGTCCCCCCTATCGGCTTCGTGTTCCCGCTCCCTGTTCCACTGTATGTGCTCATTGTTCCACTGTACCCGCTTCCTGTTCCCCTGTACCCGCTCCCTGTTCCCCTGAACATGCTCCGTATTCCCCTATACCCGCTCCCTGTTCCCCTGTACACGCTCCCTGTTCCCCTGTTCCTGCTCCGTGTTCCCTTCTAACCACTCCGTGTTCCCCTGTACCCGCTCCCTGTTCCCCTGTACCCGCTCCCTGTTTCTCCGTACCCGCTCCCTGTTTCTCCGTACCCGCTCCCTGTTTGCCTGTACCCGCTCCCTGTTCCCCTGTGCGTGCTCCGTGTTCCCCTGTACCTGCTCCCTGTTCCCCTGTACCTGTTCACTGTTCTCCTGTAACCGCTCCATGTTCCCCTGTACCCGCTCCGTGTTCCCCTGTACTCGCCCCGTGTTACCCTGTACCTGTTCCCTGTTCCCCTGTACATGCTCCGCGTGCCCGTTCCGTGTTACCCTATACCCGCTCCCTGTTCCCCTGTACATGCTCCGCGTGCCCATTCCGTGTTACCCAATACCCGCTCCCTGTTCCTCTGTACATGCTCCGTGTTCGCCTGTTCCCGCTCCCTGTTCCCCTCTACCGGCTCTGTGTTCCCCTGTACCCGCTGCCTGTTCCCCTGTACGTGCTCTGTGTTCCCCTGTACGTGCTCTGTGTTCCCCTGTACATGCTCCGTGTTCCCCTGTACCCGCTCCCTGTTCCCCTGTACCCGCTCCCTGTTCCTCTGTACAGGCTCCCTATTCCCCTATACCCGCTCCCTGTTCCCCTGTACCTACTCCCTGTTCCCCTGTACCTGCTCCCTGTTCCCCTGTACCTGCTCCCTGTTCCCCTGTACCCGCTCCCTGTTCCCCTGTTCCCGCTCCATGTTCCCCTCTACCTGCTGTGAGTTCCCCTGTACCCGCTCCGTTTTCCCCTGTACCTGTTCCCTGTTCTCCTGTACCCGCTCCATGTTCCCCTGTACCCGCTCCGTGTTCACCTATACTCGCCCCGTGTTGCCCTGTACCCGCTGCCTGTTCCCCTGTACCAGTTCCCTGTTCCCCTGTACCCGCTCCCTGTTCCCCGGTACCCACTCCATGTTTCCTTGTACCAGCTCCCTGTTCCCCGGTACCCACTCCATGTTCCCTTGTACCAGCTCCCTGTTCCCCTGTACCAGCTCCGTGTTCCCCCATGCCCACTCTGTGTTACCCTGTACCCGCTCCCTGTTCCACTGTACGTGCTCTGTGTTCCCCTGTACATGCTCCGTGTTCCCTTGTACCCGCTCCATTTTCCACTGTACTCGCTCCGTTTTCCCCAGTACCCGCTCCGTGTTCCCCTGTACCCGCTCCGTGTTCCCCTGTACGTGCTCCGTGTTCACCTGTACCCGCTCCGTTTTACCCTGTAACCGCTCCGTGTTACCCCGTACTCGCTCTGTGCTCGCCTGTACCCGTTCCGTGTTTCCCCCGATTCGCTTCATGTTCCCGCTCCCTGTTCCACTGGATGCGCACATTGTTCCACTGTACCCGCTTCCTGTTCCCCTATACCCGCTCCCTGTTCCCCTGCACCCTGTTCCCCTGTACCTGCTCCCTGTTCCCCTGTACCTGCTCCCTGTTCCCCTGTACCTGCTCCCTGTTCCACTGTACCCGCCCCCTGTTCCCCTGTTCCCGCTCCATGTTCCCCTCTACCTGCTGTGAGTTCCCCTGTACCCACTGCCTGTGCCCCTGTACCCGCACCGTGTTCCCCTGTACCCGCTCCCTGTTCCCCTGTATGCGCTCCCTGTTCCTCTGTACAGGCTCCGTATTCCCCTATACCCGCTCCCTGTTCCCCTGTACCTACTCCCTGTTCCCCTGTACCTGCTCCCTGTTCCCCTGTACCTGCTCCCTGTTCCCCTGTACCCGCTCCCTGTTCCCCTGTTCCCGCTCCATGTTCCCCTCTACCTGCTGTGAGTTCCCCTGTACCCGCTCCGTTTTCCCCTGTACCTGTTCCCTGTTCTCCTGTACACGCTCCATGTTCCCCTGTACCCGCTCCGTGTTCACCTATACTCGCCCCGTGTTCCCCTGTACCCGCTGCCTGTTCCCCTGTACCAGTTCCCTGTTCCCCTGTACCCGCTCCCTGTTCCCCGGTACCCACTCCATGTTCCCTTGTACCAGCTCCCTGTTCCCCGGTACCCACTCCATGTTCCCTTGTACCAGCTCCCTGTTCCCCTGTACCAGCTCCGTGTTCCCCCATGCCCACTCTGTGTTACCCTGTACCCGCTCCCTGTTCCACTGTACGTGCTCTGTGTTCCCCTGTACATGCTCCGTGTTCCCTTGTACCCGCTCCATTTTCCACTGTACTCGCTCCGTTTTCCCCAGTACCCGCTCCGTGTTCCCCTGTACCCGCTCCGTGTTCCCCTGTACGTGCTCCGTGTTCACCTGTACCCGCTCCGTTTTACCCTGTAACCGCTCCGTGTTACCCCGTACTCGCTCTGTGCTCGCCTGTACCCGTTCCGTGTTTCCCCCGATTCGCTTCATGTTCCCGCTCCCTGTTCCACTGGATGCGCACATTGTTCCACTGTACCCGCTTCCTGTTCCCCTATACCCGCTCCCTGTTCCCCTGCACCCTGTTCCCCTGTACCTGCTCCCTGTTCCCCTGTACCTGCTCCCTGTTCCCCTGTACCTGCTCCCTGTTCCACTGTACCCGCCCCCTGTTCCCCTGTTCCCGCTCCATGTTCCCCTCTACCTGCTGTGAGTTCCCCTGTACCCACTGCCTGTGCCCCTGTACCCGCACCGTGTTCCCCTGTACCAGTTCCCTGTTCCCCTGTACCCGCTCCCTGTTCCCCGGTACCCACTCCATGTTCCCTTGTACCAGCTCCCTGTTCCCCTGTACCAGCTCCGTGTTCCCCCATGCCCACTCTGTGTTACCCTGTACCCGCTCCCTGTTCCACTGTACGTGCTCTGTGTTCCCCTGTACATGCTCCGTGTTCCCTTGTACCCGCTCCATTTTCCACTGTACTCGCTCCGTTTTCCCCAGTACCCGCTCCGTGTTCCCCTGTACCCGCTCCGTGTTCCCCTGTACGTGCTCCGTGTTCACCTGTACCCGCTCCGTTTTACCCTGTAACCGCTCCGTGTTACCCCGTACTCGCTCTGTGCTCGCCTGTACCCGTTCCGTGTTTCCCCCGATTCGCTTCATGTTCCCGCTCCCTGTTCCACTGGATGCGCACATTGTTCCACTGTACCCGCTTCCTGTTCCCCTATACCCGCTCCCTGTTCCCCTGCACCCTGTTCCCCTGTACCTGCTCCCTGTTCCCCTGTACCTGCTCCCTGTTCCCCTGTACCTGCTCCCTGTTCCACTGTACCCGCCCCCTGTTCCCCTGTTCCCGCTCCATGTTCCCCTCTACCTGCTGTGAGTTCCCCTGTACCCACTGCCTGTGCCCCTGTACCCGCACCGTGTTCCCCTGTACCAGTTCCCTGTTCCCCTGTACCCGCTCCCTGTTCCCCGGTACCCACTCCATGTTCCCTTGTACCAGCTCCCTGTTCCCCTGTACCAGCTCCGTGTTCCCCCATGCCCACTCTGTGTTACCCTGTACCCGCTCCCTGTTCCACTGTACGTGCTCTGTGTTCCCCTGTACATGCTCCGTGTTCCCTTGTACCCGCTCCATTTTCCACTGTACTCGCTCCGTTTTCCCCAGTACCCGCTCCGTGTTCCCCTGTACCCGCTCCGTGTTCCCCTGTACGTGCTCCGTGTTCACCTGTACCCGCTCCGTTTTACCCTGTAACCGCTCCGTGTTACCCCGTACTCGCTCTGTGCTCGCCTGTACCCGTTCCGTGTTTCCCCCGATTCGCTTCATGTTCCCGCTCCCTGTTCCACTGGATGCGCACATTGTTCCACTGTACCCGCTTCCTGTTCCCCTATACCCGCTCCCTGTTCCCCTGCACCCTGTTCCCCTGTACCTGCTCCCTGTTCCCCTGTACCTGCTCCCTGTTCCCCTGTACCTGCTCCCTGTTCCACTGTACCCGCCCCCTGTTCCCCTGTTCCCGCTCCATGTTCCCCTCTACCTGCTGTGAGTTCCCCTGTACCCACTGCCTGTGCCCCTGTACCCGCACCGTGTTCCCCTGTAACTGTTCCCTGTTCTCCTGTACCCGCTCCATGTTCCCCTGTACCCGCTCCGTGTTCCCCTGTACTCGCCCCGTGTACCCCTGTACCCGTTCCCTGTTCCCCTGTACATGCTCCACGTGCCCGTTCCGTGTTACCTATACCCGCTCCCTGTTCCCCTGTACATGCTCCGCGTGCCCGTTCCGTGTTACCCAATACCCGCTCCCTGTTCCTCTGTACATGCTCCGTGTTCCCCTGCACCCTGTTCCCCTGTACCTGCTCCCTGTTCCCCTGTACCTGCTCCCTGTTCCCCTGTACCTGCTCCCTGTTCCACTGTACCCGCCCCCTGTTCCCCTGTTCCCGCTCCATGTTCCCCTCTACCTGCTGTGAGTTCCCCTGTACCCACTGCCTGTGCCCCTGTACCCGCACCGTGTTCCCCTGTACCCGCTCCCTGTTCCCCTGTATGCGCTCCCTGTTCCTCTGTACAGGCTCCGTATTCCCCTATACCCGCTCCCTGTTCCCCTGTACCTACTCCCTGTTCCCCTGTACCTGCTCCCTGTTCCCCTGTACCTGCTCCCTGTTCCCCTGTACCCGCTCCCTGTTCCCCTGTTCCCGCTCCATGTTCCCCTCTACCTGCTGTGAGTTCCCCTGTACCCGCTCCGTTTTCCCCTGTACCTGTTCCCTGTTCTCCTGTACACGCTCCATGTTCCCCTGTACCCGCTCCGTGTTCACCTATACTCACCCCGTGTTCCCCTGTACCCGCTGCCTGTTCCCCTGTACCAGTTCCCTGTTCCCCTGTACCCGCTCCCTGTTCCCCGGTACCCACTCCATGTTCCCTTGTACCAGCTCCCTGTTCCCCGGTACCCACTCCATGTTCCCTTGTACCAGCTCCCTGTTCCCCTGTACCAGCTCCGTGTTCCCCATGCCCACTCTGTGTTACCCTGTACCCGCTCCCTGTTCCACTGTACGTGCTCTGTGTTCCCCTGTACATGCTCCGTGTTCCCTTGTACCCGCTCCATTTTCCACTGTACTCGCTCCGTTTTCCCCAGTACCCGCTCCGTGTTCCCCTGTACCCGCTCCGTGTTCCCCTGTACGTGCTCCGTGTTCACCTGTACCCGCTCCGTTTTACCCTGTAACCGCTCCGTGTTACCCCGTACTCGCTCTGTGCTCGCCTGTACCCGTTCCGTGTTTCCCCCGATTCGCTTCATGTTCCCGCTCCCTGTTCCACTGGATGCGCACATTGTTCCACTGTACCCGCTTCCTGTTCCCCTATACCCGCTCCCTGTTCCCCTGCACCCTGTTCCCCTGTACCTGCTCCCTGTTCCCCTGTACCTGCTCCCTGTTCCCCTGTACCTGCTCCCTGTTCCACTGTACCCGCCCCCTGTTCCCCTGTTCCCGCTCCATGTTCCCCTCTACCTGCTGTGAGTTCCCCTGTACCCACTGCCTGTGCCCCTGTACCCGCACCGTGTTCCCCTGTACCAGTTCCCTGTTCCCCTGTACCCGCTCCCTGTTCCCCGGTACCCACTCCATGTTCCCTTGTACCAGCTCCCTGTTCCCCTGTACCAGCTCCGTGTTCCCCCATGCCCACTCTGTGTTACCCTGTACCCGCTCCCTGTTCCACTGTACGTGCTCTGTGTTCCCCTGTACATGCTCCGTGTTCCCTTGTACCCGCTCCATTTTCCACTGTACTCGCTCCGTTTTCCCCAGTACCCGCTCCGTGTTCCCCTGTACCCGCTCCGTGTTCCCCTGTACGTGCTCCGTGTTCACCTGTACCCGCTCCGTTTTACCCTGTAACCGCTCCGTGTTACCCCGTACTCGCTCTGTGCTCGCCTGTACCCGTTCCGTGTTTCCCCCGATTCGCTTCATGTTCCCGCTCCCTGTTCCACTGGATGCGCACATTGTTCCACTGTACCCGCTTCCTGTTCCCCTATACCCGCTCCCTGTTCCCCTGCACCCTGTTCCCCTGTACCTGCTCCCTGTTCCCCTGTACCTGCTCCCTGTTCCCCTGTACCTGCTCCCTGTTCCCCTGTACCTGCTCCCTGTTCCACTGTACCCGCCCCCTGTTCCCCTGTTCCCGCTCCATGTTCCCCTCTACCTGCTGTGAGTTCCCCTGTACCCACTGCCTGTGCCCCTGTACCCGCACCGTGTTCCCCTGTACCAGTTCCCTGTTCCCCTGTACCCGCTCCCTGTTCCCCGGTACCCACTCCATGTTCCCTTGTACCAGCTCCCTGTTCCCCTGTACCAGCTCCGTGTTCCCCCATGCCCACTCTGTGTTACCCTGTACCCGCTCCCTGTTCCACTGTACGTGCTCTGTGTTCCCCTGTACATGCTCCGTGTTCCCTTGTACCCGCTCCATTTTCCACTGTACTCGCTCCGTTTTCCCCAGTACCCGCTCCGTGTTCCCCTGTACCCGCTCCGTGTTCCCCTGTACGTGCTCCGTGTTCACCTGTACCCGCTCCGTTTTACCCTGTAACCGCTCCGTGTTACCCCGTACTCGCTCTGTGCTCGCCTGTACCCGTTCCGTGTTTCCCCCGATTCGCTTCATGTTCCCGCTCCCTGTTCCACTGGATGCGCACATTGTTCCACTGTACCCGCTTCCTGTTCCCCTATACCCGCTCCCTGTTCCCCTGCACCCTGTTCCCCTGTACCTGCTCCCTGTTCCCCTGTACCTGCTCCCTGTTCCCCTGTACCTGCTCCCTGTTCCACTGTACCCGCCCCCTGTTCCCCTGTTCCCGCTCCATGTTCCCCTCTACCTGCTGTGAGTTCCCCTGTACCCACTGCCTGTGCCCCTGTACCCGCACCGTGTTCCCCTGTAACTGTTCCCTGTTCTCCTGTACCCGCTCCATGTTCCCCTGTACCCGCTCCGTGTTCCCCTGTACTCGCCCCGTGTACCCCTGTACCCGTTCCCTGTTCCCCTGTACATGCTCCGCGTGCCCGTTCCGTGTTACCTATACCCGCTCCCTGTTCCCCTGTACATGCTCCGCGTGCCCGTTCCGTGTTACCCAATACCCGCTCCCTGTTCCTCTGTACATGCTCCGTGTTCCCCTGCACCCTGTTCCCCTGTACCTGCTCCCTGTTCCCCTGTACCTGCTCCCTGTTCCCCTGTACCTGCTCCCTGTTCCACTGTACCCGCCCCCTGTTCCCCTGTTCCCGCTCCATGTTCCCCTCTACCTGCTGTGAGTTCCCCTGTACCCACTGCCTGTGCCCCTGTACCCGCACCGTGTTCCCCTGTACCCGCTCCCTGTTCCCCTGTATGCGCTCCCTGTTCCTCTGTACAGGCTCCGTATTCCCCTATACCCGCTCCCTGTTCCCCTGTACCTACTCCCTGTTCCCCTGTACCTGCTCCCTGTTCCCCTGTACCTGCTCCCTGTTCCCCTGTACCCGCTCCCTGTTCCCCTGTTCCCGCTCCATGTTCCCCTCTACCTGCTGTGAGTTCCCCTGTACCCGCTCCGTTTTCCCCTGTACCTGTTCCCTGTTCTCCTGTACACGCTCCATGTTCCCCTGTACCCGCTCCGTGTTCACCTATACTCACCCCGTGTTCCCCTGTACCAGCTGCCTGTTCCCCTGTACCAGTTCCCTGTTCCCCTGTACCCGCTCCCTGTTCCCCGGTACCCACTCCATGTTCCCTTGTACCAGCTCCCTGTTCCCCGGTACCCACTCCATGTTCCCTTGTACCAGCTCCCTGTTCCCCTGTACCAGCTCCGTGTTCCCCATGCCCACTCTGTGTTACCCTGTACCCGCTCCCTGTTCCACTGTACGTGCTCTGTGTTCCCCTGTACATGCTCCGTGTTCCCTTGTACCCGCTCCATTTTCCACTGTACTCGCTCCGTTTTCCCCAGTACCTGCTCCGTGTTCCCCTGTACCCGCTCCGTGTTCCCCTGTACGTGCTCCGTGTTCACCTGTACCCGCTCCGTTTTACCCTGTAACCGCTCCGTGTTACCCCGTACTCGCTCTGTGCTCGCCTGTACCCGTTCCGTGTTTCCCCCGATTCGCTTCATGTTCCCGCTCCCTGTTCCACTGGATGCGCACATTGTTCCACTGTACCCGCTTCCTGTTCCCCTATACCCGCTCCCTGTTCCCCTGCACCCTGTTCCCCTGTACCTGCTCCCTGTTCCCCTGTACCTGCTCCCTGTTCCCCTGTACCTGCTCCCTGTTCCACTGTACCCGCCCCCTGTTCCCCTGTTCCCGCTCCATGTTCCCCTCTACCTGCTGTGAGTTCCCCTGTACCCACTGCCTGTGCCCCTGTACCCGCACCGTGTTCCCCTGTACCAGTTCCCTGTTCCCCTGTACCCGCTCCCTGTTCCCCGGTACCCACTCCATGTTCCCTTGTACCAGCTCCCTGTTCCCCTGTACCAGCTCCGTGTTCCCCCATGCCCACTCTGTGTTACCCTGTACCCGCTCCCTGTTCCACTGTACGTGCTCTGTGTTCCCCTGTACATGCTCCGTGTTCCCTTGTACCCGCTCCATTTTCCACTGTACTCGCTCCGTTTTCCCCAGTACCCGCTCCGTGTTCCCCTGTACCCGCTCCGTGTTCCCCTGTACGTGCTCCGTGTTCACCTGTACCCGCTCCGTTTTACCCTGTAACCGCTCCGTGTTACCCCGTACTCGCTCTGTGCTCGCCTGTACCCGTTCCGTGTTTCCCCCGATTCGCTTCATGTTCCCGCTCCCTGTTCCACTGGATGCGCACATTGTTCCACTGTACCCGCTTCCTGTTCCCCTATACCCGCTCCCTGTTCCCCTGCACCCTGTTCCCCTGTACCTGCTCCCTGTTCCCCTGTACCTGCTCCCTGTTCCCCTGTACCTGCTCCCTGTTCCACTGTACCCGCCCCCTGTTCCCCTGTTCCCGCTCCATGTTCCCCTCTACCTGCTGTGAGTTCCCCTGTACCCACTGCCTGTGCCCCTGTACCCGCACCGTGTTCCCCTGTACCAGTTCCCTGTTCCCCTGTACCCGCTCCCTGTTCCCCGGTACCCACTCCATGTTCCCTTGTACCAGCTCCCTGTTCCCCTGTACCAGCTCCGTGTTCCCCCATGCCCACTCTGTGTTACCCTGTACCCGCTCCCTGTTCCACTGTACGTGCTCTGTGTTCCCTGTACATGCTCCGTGTTCCCTTGTACCCGCTCCATTTTCCACTGTACTCGCTCCGTTTTCCCCAGTACCCGCTCCGTGTTCCCCTGTACCCGCTCCGTGTTCCCCTGTACGTGCTCCGTGTTCACCTGTACCCGCTCCGTTTTACCCTGTAACCGCTCCGTGTTACCCCGTACTCGCTCTGTGCTCGCCTGTACCCGTTCCGTGTTTCCCCCGATTCGCTTCATGTTCCCGCTCCCTGTTCCACTGGATGCGCACATTGTTCCACTGTACCCGCTTCCTGTTCCCCTATACCCGCTCCCTGTTCCCCTGCACCCTGTTCCCCTGTACCTGCTCCCTGTTCCCCTGTACCTGCTCCCTGTTCCCCTGTACCTGCTCCCTGTTCCACTGTACCCGCCCCCTGTTCCCCTGTTCCCGCTCCATGTTCCCCTCTACCTGCTGTGAGTTCCCCTGTACCCACTGCCTGTGCCCCTGTACCCGCACCGTGTTCCCCTGTACCAGTTCCCTGTTCCCCTGTACCCGCTCCCTGTTCCCCGGTACCCACTCCATGTTCCCTTGTACCAGCTCCCTGTTCCCCTGTACCAGCTCCGTGTTCCCCCATGCCCACTCTGTGTTACCCTGTACCCGCTCCCTGTTCCACTGTACGTGCTCTGTGTTCCCCTGTACATGCTCCGTGTTCCCTTGTACCCGCTCCATTTTCCACTGTACTCGCTCCGTTTTCCCCAGTACCCGCTCCGTGTTCCCCTGTACCCGCTCCGTGTTCCCCTGTACGTGCTCCGTGTTCACCTGTACCCGCTCCGTTTTACCCTGTAACCGCTCCGTGTTACCCCGTACTCGCTCTGTGCTCGCCTGTACCCGTTCCGTGTTTCCCCCGATTCGCTTCATGTTCCCGCTCCCTGTTCCACTGGATGCGCACATTGTTCCACTGTACCCGCTTCCTGTTCCCCTATACCCGCTCCCTGTTCCCCTGCACCCTGTTCCCCTGTACCTGCTCCCTGTTCCCCTGTACCTGCTCCCTGTT
This sequence comes from Pristiophorus japonicus, assembly GCF_044704955.1. Classification (NCBI taxonomy): domain Eukaryota; kingdom Metazoa; phylum Chordata; class Chondrichthyes; family Pristiophoridae; genus Pristiophorus; species Pristiophorus japonicus. The sequence goes on along the minus strand of NC_091980.1, from coordinate 172,648,248 downwards.
CCACTGTACCCGCCCCCTGTTCCCCTGTTCCCGCTCCATGTTCCCCTCTACCTGCTGTGAGTTCCCCTGTACCCACTGCCTGTGCCCCTGTACCCGCACCGTGTTCCCCTGTACCAGTTCCCTGTTCCCCTGTACCCGCTCCCTGTTCCCCGGTACCCACTCCATGTTCCCTTGTACCAGCTCCCTGTTCCCCTGTACCAGCTCCGTGTTCCCCCATGCCCACTCTGTGTTACCCTGTACCCGCTCCCTGTTCCACTGTACGTGCTCTGTGTTCCCCTGTACATGCTCCGTGTTCCCTTGTACCCGCTCCATTTTCCACTGTACTCGCTCCGTTTTCCCCAGTACCCGCTCCGTGTTCCCCTGTACCCGCTCCGTGTTCCCCTGTACGTGCTCCGTGTTCACCTGTACCCGCTCCGTTTTACCCTGTAACCGCTCCGTGTTACCCCGTACTCGCTCTGTGCTCGCCTGTACCCGTTCCGTGTTTCCCCCGATTCGCTTCATGTTCCCGCTCCGTTCCACTGGATGCGCACATTGTTCCACTGTACCCGCTTCCTGTTCCCCTATACCCGCTCCCTGTTCCCCTGCACCCTGTTCCCCTGTACCTGCTCCCTGTTCCCCTGTACCTGCTCCCTGTTCCCCTGTACCTGCTCCCTGTTCCACTGTACCCGCCCCCTGTTCCCCTGTTCCCGCTCCATGTTCCCCTCTACCTGCTGTGAGTTCCCCTGTACCCACTGCCTGTGCCCCTGTACCCGCACCGTGTTCCCCTGTAACTGTTCCCTGTTCTCCTGTACCCGCTCCATGTTCCCCTGTACCCGCTCCGTGTTCCCCTGTACTCGCCCCGTGTACCCCTGTACCTGCTCCGTGTTACCCTGTACCCGTTCCCTGTTCCCCTGTACATGCTCCGCGTGCCCGTTCCGTGTTACCTATACCCGCTCCCTGTTCCCCTGTACATGCTCCGCGTGCCCGTTCCGTGTTACCCAATACCCGCTCCCTGTTCCTCTGTACATGCTCCGTGTTCCCCTGCACCCTGTTCCCCTGTACCTGCTCCCTGTTCCCCTGTACCTGCTCCCTGTTCCCCTGTACCTGCTCCCTGTTCCACTGTACCCGCCCCCTGTTCCCCTGTTCCCGCTCCATGTTCCCCTCTACCTGCTGTGAGTTCCCCTGTACCCACTGCCTGTGCCCCTGTACCCGCACCGTGTTCCCCTGTACCCGCTCCCTGTTCCCCTGTATGCGCTCCCTGTTCCTCTGTACAGGCTCCGTATTCCCCTATACCCGCTCCCTGTTCCCCTGTACCTGCTCCCTGTTCCCCTGTACCTGCTCCCTGTTCCCCTGTACCTGCTCCCTGTTCCCCTGTACCCGCTCCCTGTTCCCCTGTTCCCGCTCCATGTTCCCCTCTACCTGCTGTGAGTTCCCCTGTACCTGCTCCGTTTTCCCCTGTACCTGTTCCCTGTTCTCCTGTACACGCTCCATGTTCCCCTGTACCCGCTCCGTGTTCACCTATACTCACCCCGTGTTCCCCTGTACCCGCTGCCTGTTCCCCTGTACCAGTTCCCTGTTCCCCTGTACCCGCTCCCTGTTCCCCGGTACCCACTCCATGTTCCCTTGTACCAGCTCCCTGTTCCCCGGTACCCACTCCATGTTCCCTTGTACCAGCTCCCTGTTCCCCTGTACCAGCTCCGTGTTCCCCCATGCCCACTCTGTGTTACCCTGTACCCGCTCCCTGTTCCACTGTACGTGCTCTGTGTTCCCCTGTACATGCTCCGTGTTCCCTTGTACCCGCTCCATTTTCCACTGTACTCGCTCCGTTTTCCCCAGTACCCGCTCCGTGTTCCCCTGTACCCGCTCCGTGTTCCCCTGTACGTGCTCCGTGTTCACCTGTACCCGCTCCGTTTTACCCTGTAACCGCTCCGTGTTACCCCGTACTCGCTCTGTGCTCGCCTGTACCCGTTCCGTGTTTCCCCCGATTCGCTTCATGTTCCCGCTCCCTGTTCCACTGGATGCGCACATTGTTCCACTGTACCCGCTTCCTGTTCCCCTATACCTGCTCCCTGTTCCCCTGCACCCTGTTCCCCTGTACCTGCTCCCTGTTCCCCTGTACCTGCTCCCTGTTCCACTGTACCCGCCCCCTGTTCCCCTGTTCCCGCTCCATGTTCCCCTCTACCTGCTGTGAGTTCCCCTGTACCCACTGCCTGTGCCCCTGTACCCGCACCGTGTTCCCCTGTAACTGTTCCCTGTTCTCCTGTACCCGCTCCATGTTCCCCTGTACCCGCTCCGTGTTCCCCTGTACTCGCCCCGTGTACCCCTGTACCTGCTCCGTGTTACCCTGTACCCGTTCCCTGTTCCCCTGTACATGCTCCGCGTGCCCGTTCCGTGTTACCTATACCCGCTCCCTGTTCCCCTGTACATGCTCCGCGTGCCCGTTCCGTGTTACCCAATACCCGCTCCCTGTTCCTCTGTACATGCTCCGTGTTCCCCTGTTCCCGATCCCTGTTCCCCTATACCGGCTCCGTGTTCCCCTGTACCCGCTGCCTGTTCCCCTGTACCCGCTCCGTGTTCCCCTGTACCAGTTCCCTGTTCCCCTGTACCCGCTCCCTGTTCCCCGGTACCCGCTCCATGTTCCCTTGTACCAGCTCCCTGTTCCCCTGTACCAGCTCCGTGTTCCCCCATGCCCACTCTGTGTTACCCTGTACCCGCTCCCTGTTCCACTGTACGTGCTCTGTGTTCCCCTGTACGTGCTCCGTGTTCCCCTGTACATGCTCCGTGTTCCCCTGTACCCGCTCCCTGTTCTCTGTACGTGCTCCGTGTTCTCCTGTACGTGCTCCGTGTTACCCTATTTCTGTGCTCCAGCGTGCCCGTTCCGTGTTACCCTGTTCCCACTCCGTGTTACCGCTCCTGTACCCCTTTGCATACTCCCTGTTGCCAGTACATGCTGCTTGTTACCCTGTTCCCTGTTCCACGTGCCATGTTCCCCTCTACCCGTCCATGTTCCCCTGTACCCGCTCCCTTTTCCCCTGTACCCGCTCCCTGTTCACCTGTACGTGCTCCGTATTCACCTGTACCCGCTCGGTTTTACCCTGGAACTGCTCCGTATTACCCTGTACTCTCTCCGTGTTACCCCGTACCCGCTCCGTGCTCGCCTGTACCCGTTCTGTGTCCCCCCTATCGGCTTCGTGTTCCCGCTCCCTGTTCCACTGTATGTGCTCATTGTTCCACTGTACCCGCTTCCTGTTCCCCTGTACCCGCTCCCTGTTCCACTGAACATGCTCCGTATTCCCCTATACCCGCTCCCTGTTCCCCTGTACCCGCTCCCTGTTCCCCTGTACCCGCTCCCTGTTCCCCTGTTCCTGCTCCGTGTTCCCTTCTAACCACTCCGTGTTCCCCTGTACCCGCTCCCTGTTCCCCTGTACCCGCTCCCTGTTTCTCCATACCCGCTCCCTGTTTGCCTGTACCTGCTCCCTGTTCCCCTGTGCATGCGCCGTGTTCACCTGTACCCGCTCCGTTTTACCCTGTAACTGCTCCGTTTTACCCCGTACCCGCTCTGTGCTCGCCTGTACCCGTTCCGTGTTTCCCCCTATTCGCTTCGTGTTCACGCTCCCTGTTCCACTGGATGCGCACATTGTTCCATTGTACCCGCTTCCTGTTCCCCTGTACCCGCTCCCTGTTGCCCTGTACAGGCTCCGTATTCCCGTATACCCGCTCCCTGTTCCCCTGTACCTGCTCCCTGTTCCCCTGTACCTGCTCCCTGTTCCCCTGTACCCGCTCCCTGTTCCCCTGTTCCCGCTCCATGTTCCCCTCTACCTGCTGTGAGTTCCCCTGTACCCGCTCCGTGTTCCCCTGTACCTGTTCCCTGTTCTCCTGTACCCGCTCCATGTTCCCCTGTACCCGCTCCGTGTTCCCCTGTACTCGCCCCGTGTTCCCCTGTACCTGCTCCGTGTTACCCTGTACCTGTTCCCTGTTCCCCTGTACATGCTCCGCGTGCCCGTTCCGTGTTACCCTATACCCGCTCCCTGTTCCCCTGTACATGCTCCGCGTGCCCGTTCCGTGTTCCCCTGTACCCGCTCCCTGTTCCTCTGTACATGCCCCGTGTTCCCCTGTTCCCGCTCCCTGTTCCCCTCTACCGGCTCCGTGTTCCCCTGTACCCGCTGCCTGTTCCCCTGTACCAGTTCCCTGTTCCCCTGTACCCGCTCCCTGTTCCCCGGTACCCACTCCATGTTCCCTTGTACCAGCTCCCTGTTCCCCTGGACCAGCTCCGTGTTCCCCCATGCCCACTCTGTGTTACCCTGTACGTGCTCTGTGTTCCCCTGTACGTGCTCTGTGTTCCCCTGTACATGCTCCATGTTCCCTTGTACCCGCTCCGTTTTCCACTGTACTCGCTCCGTTTTCCCCAGTACCCGCTCCGTGTTCCCCTGTACCCGCTCCGTGTTCCCCTGCACCCGGCTCCATGTTCCCCTGTACCCGCTCCCTGTTCCCCTGTACATGCTCCGTATTCCCCTATACCCGCTCCCTGTTCACCTGCACCCGCTCCCTGTTCCCCTGTACCCGCTCCCTGTTCCCCTGTACGTGCTCTTGTTCCCCTGTACGTGCTCTGTGTTCCCCTGTACGTGCTCTGTGTTCCCCTGTACATGCTCCATGTTCCCTTGTACCCGCTCCGTTTTCCACTGTACTCGCTCCGTTTTCCCCAGTACCCACTCCGTGTTCCCCTGTACCCGCTCCGTGTTCCCCTGTACCCGCTCCCTGTTCCCCTGTACATGCTCCGTATTGCCCTGTACTCACTCCCTGTTCACCTGTATGCGCTCCTTGTTCCTCTGTACCTGCTCCCTGTTCCCCTGTACCCGCTCCGTGTTACTCTGTACCCACTCCGTGTTAGCCTGTACCCGCTCCGTGTTCCTCAGTTCCGTGTTCCCCAGTTTTGTGTTCCCCAGTTCCCTGTTCCTCCTGCTCCGTGTTCCCCTGTACACGCTCCCTATACACATTTGCACGCTCCCTGTTGCCCGTACATGCTGCTTGTTCGCCTTTTCCGTGTTCCCCGCTCCGTGTTCCCCTGCACCCGGCTCCATGTTCCCCTGTACCCGCTCCCTGTTCCCCTGTACATGCTCCGTATTCCCCTATACCCGCTCCCTGTTCCCCTGTACCCGCTCCCTGTTCCCCTGTACCTGCTCCCTGTTCCCCTGTACCTGCTCCCTGTTCCACTGTACCCGCCCCCTGTTCCCGCTCCATGTTCCCCTCTACCTGCTGTGAGTTCCCCTGTACCCACTGCCTGTTCCCCAGTACCCGCTCCGTGTTCCCCTGTACCCGCTCCGTGTTCCCCTGCACCCGGCTCCATGTTCCCCTGTACCCGCTGCCTGTTCCCCTGTACCCGCTCCCTGTTCCCCTGTACATGCTCCCTGTTCCCCTGTACCAGCTCCCTGTTCCCCCATGTCTACTCCGTGTTACCCTAACCCACTCCGTGTTCCCCAGTACCCGCTCCGTTTTCCCCTGTACCTGCTCCGTATTCGCCCCGTGTTCCCCTGTACCTGTTCCGTGTTACCCTGTACCCGCTCCCTGTTCCCCTGTACATGCTCCGCGTGCCCATTCCGTGTTACCCTATACCCGCTCCCTGTTCCCCTGTACATGCTCCGCGTGCCCGTTCCGTGTTACCCTATACCCGCTCCCTGTTCCTCTGTCCATGCTCCGTGTTCCCCTGTTCCCGCTGCCTGTTCCCCTGTACCCGCTTCGTGTTCCCCTGTACCAGTTCCCTGTTCCCCTGTACCCGCTCCCTGTTCCCCGGTACCCGCTCCATGTTCCCTTGTACCAGCACCCTGTTCCCCTGTACCAGCTCCGTGTTCCCCCATGCCCACTCTGTGTTACCCTGTACCCGCTCCCTGTTCCACTGTACATGCTCCGTATTGCCCTATACCCACTCCCTGTTCCCCTCTACGTGCTCCGTGTTCCCCTGTACCCGCTCCCTGTTCCCCTGTACATGCTCCGTATTGCCCTATACCCACTCCCTGTTCCCCTGTATGCGCTCCCTGTTCCCCTGTATGCGCTCCCTGTTCCCCTGTACCCGCTCCGTGTTACTCTGTACCCGCTCCGTGTTAGTCTGTACCCGCTCCGTGTTAGCCTGTACCCGCTCCGTGTTGCCCTGTTCCCGCTCCGTGTTCCTCAGTTCCGTGTTCCCCAGTTCTGTGTTCCCCAGGTCCCTGTTCCTCCTGCTCCGTGTTCCTCTGTACACACTCCCTATACACATTTGCACGCTCCCTATTGCCCGTACATGCTGCTTGTTCACCTGTTCCGTGTTCCCCGCTCCGTGTTCCCCTGCACCCCGCTCCGTGTTCCCCTCTACCCACTCCCTGTTCCCCTGTACACGCTCCCTGTTGCCCTGTTCTACCTGCTCTGTGTTCCCCTGTACCCGTTCCCTGTTCTCCTGTACCCGCTCCCTGTTTCCCTGTACCAGCTCCCTGTTCCCCCATGTCCACTCTGTGTTACCCTGTACCAGCTCCCTGTTCCCCCATGTCCACTCCGTGTTACCCTCTACCCGCTCCCTGTTCCCCTGTACGTGCTTCGTGTTCCCCTGTACGTGCTCCGTGTTCCCCTGTACGTGCTCTGTGTTCCCCTGTACGTGCTCTGTGTTCCCCTGTACGTGCTCCGTGTTCCCCTGTACCCGCTCCGTGTTCCCCTGTCCACGCTCCCTGTTCCCCTGTACCCGCTCCCTGTTCACCTGTACCCGCTCCCTGTTCCCCTGTCCACGCTCCCTGTTCCCGCTCCCTGTTCCCCTGTACCCGCTCCCTGTTCACCTGTACCCGCTCCCTGTTCCCCTGTTCCTGCTCCGTGTTCCCTTCTACCCACTCCGTGTTCTCCTGTACCCGCTCCCTGTTCCCCTGTACCCGCTCCCTGTTTCTCCGTACCCGCTCCCTGTTTGCCTGTACCCGCTCCCTGTTCCCCTGTACGTGCTCCGTGTTCACCTGTACCCGTTCCGTGTTCACCTGTACCCGTTCCGTTTTACCCTGTAACCGCTCCGTTTTACCCTGTACCCGCTCCGTGTTACCCTGTACCCGCTCTGTGCTCGCCTGTACCTGTTCCGTGTTTCCCCCTATTCGCTTCGTGTTCCCACTCCCTGTTCCACAGGATGCGCACATTGTTCCCCTGTACCCGCTTCCTGTTCCCCTGTACCCGCTCCCTGTTCCCCTGTACATGCTCCGTATTCCCCTATACCCACTCCCTGTTCCCCTGCTCCCGCACCCTGTTCCCTATACCCGCTCCCTGTTCCCCTGTATCCGCTCCCTGTTCCCCTGTACCCTCTCCCTGTTCCCCTGTTCCCGCTCCATGTTCCCCTCTACCTGCTGTGAGTTCCCCTGTACCCGCTGCCTGTGCCCCTGTACCTGCTCCGTGTTCCCCTGTATCTGTTCGCTGTTCTCCTGTACCCGCTCCGTGTACCCCTGTACCTGCTCCGTGTTCCCCTGTATCTGTTCCCTGTTCCCCTATACCCGCTCCCTGTTCCCCTGTTCCTGCTCCGTGTTCCCTTCTACCCACTCCGTGTTCTCCTGTACCCGCTCCCTGTTCCCCTGTACCCGCTCCCTGTTTCTCCGTACCTGCTCCCTGTTTGCCTGTACCCGCTCCCTGTTCCCCTGTACGTGCTCCGTGTTCACCTGTACCCGTTCCGTGTTCACCTGTACCCGTTCCGTTTTACCCTGTAACCGCTCCGTTTTACCCTGTACCCGCTCCGTGTTACCCTGTACCCGCTCTGTGCTCGCCTGTACCTGTTCCGTGTTTCCCCCTATTCGCTTCGTGTTCCCACTCCCTGTTCCACTGGATGCGCACATTGTTCCCCTGTACCCGCTTCCTGTTCCCCTGTACCCGCTCCCTGTTCCCCTGTACATGCTCCGTATTCCCCTATACCCACTCCCTGTTCCCCTGCTCCCGCACCCTGTTCCCTATACCCGCTCCCTGTTCCCCTGTATCCGCTCCCTGTTCCCCTGTACCCTCTCCCTGTTCCCCTGTTCCCGCTCCATGTTCCCCTCTACCTGCTGTGAGTTCCCCTGTACCCGCTGCCTGTGCCCCTGTACCTGCTCCGTGTTCCCCTGTATCTGTTCGCTGTTCTCCTGTACCCGCTCCGTGTACCCCTGTACCTGCTCCGTGTTCCCCTGTATCTGTTCCCTGTTCCCCTATACCCGCTCCGTGTTCCCCTGTACTCGCCCCGTGTTCCCCTGTACCTGCTCCGTGTTACCCTGTACCCGTTCCCTGTTCCCCTGTATATGCTCCGCGTGCCCGTTCCGTGTTTCCCTATACCCGTTCCCTGTTCCCCTGTACATGCTCCGCATGCCCGTTCCGTGTTACCCAATACCCGCTCCCTGTTCCTCTGTACATGCTCCGTGTTCCCCTGTTCCCGCTCCCTGTTCCCCTCTACTGGCTCCGTGTTCCCCTGTACCCGCTGCCTGTTCCCCTGTACCCGCTCCGTGTTCCCCTGTACCAGTTCCCCGGTACCCGCTCCCTGTTCCCCGGTACCCGCTCCATGTTCCCTTGTACCAGCTCCCTGTTCCCCTGTACCAGCTCCGTGTTCCCCCATGCCCACTCCGTGTTCACCTGTACGTGCTCCGTGTTCACCTGTACGTGCTCCGTGTTCCCCTGTACGTGGTCCGTGTTCCCCTGTACGTGCTCCGTGTTCCACTGTACTCGCTCCGTTTTCCCCTGTACCCGCTCCGTGTTCCCCTGTACCCGCTCCCTGTTCCCCTGTACATGCTCCGTATTGCCCTGTACCCGCTCCCTGTTCACCTGTACATGCTCCATATTGCCCTGTACACGCTCCGTGTTCCCCTGTACCCGCTCCCTGGTCACCTGTACGTGCTCCGTATTCACCTGTACCCGCTCCGTTTTACCCTGGAACTGCTCGGTATTACCCTGTACTCTCTCCGTGTTACCCCCGTAACCGCTCCGTGCTCGCCTGTACCCGTTCCGTGTCCCCCCTATCGGCTTCGTGTTCCCGCTCCCTGTTCCACTGTTTGTGCTCATTGTTCCACTGTACCCGCTTCCTGTTCCCCTGTACCCGCTCCCTGTTCCCCTGAACATGCTCCGTATTCCCCTATACCCGCTCCCTGTTCCCCTCTACCCGCTTCCTGTTCCCCTGTACCCTCTCCCTGTTCCCCTGTTCCTGCTCCGTGTTCCCTTCTACCCACTCCGTGTTCCCCTGTACCCGCTCCCTGTTCCCCTGTACCCGCTCCCTGTTTCTCCGTACCCGCTCCCTGCTTGCCTGTACCCGCTCCCTGTTCACCTGTACGTGCTCCGTGTTCACCCATACCCGCTCCGTTTTACCCTCTACCCGCCCCCTGTTCCCCTGTTCCCGCTCCGTGTTCCCCTCTACCTGCTGTGTGTTCCCCTGTACCCGCTGCCTGTTCCCCTGTACCCACTCCGTGTTCCCCTGTACCCGTTCCCTGTTCTCCTGTACCCGCTCCCTGTTCCCCTGTACCTGCTCCCTGTTCCGCTGTACCCTCTCCCTGTTCTCCAGTAACAGCTCCGTGTTCCCCTGTACCCGCTCCGTATTCCCCTATTCCCTCTCCGTGTTCCCCTGTTTCCGCTCCATGTTACCCTGTTCCTGCTCCGTATTCCCCTCTACCTGCTGCGTGTTCCCCTGTACCCACTGCCTGTTCCCCTGTATCCACTCCGTGTTCCCCTGTACCCGTTCCCTGTTCTCCTGTTCCACGTGCCATATTCCCCTCTACCCGCTCCGTGTTCCCTTGTACCCGCTTCCTGTTCCCCTGTTCCCGCTCCATGTTCCCCTGTTCCTGCTCCGTGTTCCCCTGTACACACTCCGTGTTCCCCTGTACCCGATGCCTGTTCCACTGTACCCGCTGCCTGTTCCCGTGTACCTGCTCCGTGTTCCCCTGTTCCCGCTCTGTGTTCCCCTGTTCCCGCTCCGTGTTCTCCTGTACCCGCTCCGTGTTCCCCTGTACCTGCTGCCTGTTCCCCTGTACCCACTCCGTGTTCCCCTGTACCCGCTCCCTGTTCCCCTGTACCCGAACCATGTTCCCCTGTACCCGCTCCGTGTTCCCCTGTACCCGCTCCGTGTTCCCCTGTACCCGCTGCCTGCTCCCTTCTACCCACTCCGTGTTCCCCTGTACCCGCTCCCTGTTCCACTGTATGTGCTCATTGTTCCACTGTACCCGCTTCCTGTTCCCCTGTACCCGCTCCCTTTTCCCCTGAACATGCTCCGTATTCCCCTCTACCCGCCCCCTGTTCCCCTGTTCCCGCTCCGTGTTCCCCTCTACCTGCTGTGTGTTCCCCTGTACCCGCTGCCTGTTCCACTGTACCCGCTCCGTGTTCCCCTGTACCCATTCCCTGTTCTCCTGTACCCGCACCCTGTTCCCCTGTACCTGCTCCCTGTTCTGCTGTAGCCGCTCCCTGTTCTCCAGTAACAGCTCCGTGTTCCCCTGTACCCGCTCCGTATTCCCCTGTTCCCACTCCGTGTTCCCCTGTTTCTGCTCCATGTTACCCTGTTCCTGCTCCGTGTTCCCCTCTACCTGCTGCGTGTTCCCCTGTACCCGCTGCCTGTTCCCCTGTACCCGCTCCATGTTCCCCTGTACCCGTTCCCTGTTCTCCTGTACCCGGTCCCTGTTCGCCTGTACCAGTTCCCTGTTCCCCCATGTCCACTCCGTGTTACCCTGTACCCGCTCCCTGTTCCCCTATATGTGCTCTGTGTTCCCCTGTACGTGCTCCGTGTTCCCCTGTACCCGCTCCCTGTTCCCCTGTACGTGCTCCGTGTTCCCCTGTACAAGCTCCGTGTTCCCCTGTACCCGTTCCCTGTTCTCCTGTACCCGCTCCCTGTTCCCCTGTACATGCTCCGTATTCCCCTATACCCGCTCCCTGTTCCCCTGTTCCCCTGTTCCCGCTCCCTGTTCCCATGTACCCACTCCCTGTTCCCCTGTACCCGCTCTGTGTTCCCCTGTACCCGCTCCCTGTTCTCCAGTAACCGCTCCGTGTTCCCCTGTACCCGCTCCGTATTCCCCTGTTCCCACTCCGTGTTCCCCTGTACACGCTCCTGTACCCTTTTGCACACTCGCTGTGGCCAGTACATGCTGCTTGTTCCCCTGTTCCCTGTTCCACGTGACATGTTCCCCTCTACCCATCCGTGTTCCCCTGTACCTGCTGATTGTTCCATTGTACCCGCTCCGTGTTCCCCTGTACCCGCTGCCTGTTCCCTTCTACCCACTCCGTGTTCCCCTGTACCCGCTCCCTGTTCCCCTGTACCCGCTCCTTGTTTCTCCGTAACCGCTCCCTGTTTGTCTGTACCCGTTCCCTGTTCCCCTGTACGTGCTCCGTGTTCACCTGTACCTGCTCCGTTTTACCCTGTAACCGCTCCGTTTTACCCTGTACCAGCTCCGTGTTACCCCGTACCCGCTCCGTGCTCGCCTGTGCCCGTTCCGTGTTTCCCCCTATCCGCTTCGTGTTCCCGCTCCCTGTTCCAATGTACATGCTCCGTATTCCCCTATACCCGCTCCCTGTTCCCCTGCACCCGCTCCCTGTTCCCCTGTACCTGCTCCCTGTTCCCCTGTACCCACTCCCTGTTCTCCAGTAACCGCTCCGTGTTCCCCTGTACCCGCTCCGTATTCCCCTTTTCCCACTCCGTGTTCCCCTGTTTCTGCTCCATGTTACCCTGTTCCTGCTCCGTGTTCCCCTCTACCTGCTGCGTGTTCCCCTGTACCCGCTGCCTGTTCTCCTGTTCCATGTGCCATGTTCCCCTCTAACCGCTCCGTGTTCCCCTGTACCCGCTTCCTGTTCCCCAGTTTGCGCTCCGTGTTCCCCTGTTCCCGCTCTGTGTCCCCTATTCCCGCTCCATGTTTCCTTGTACCAGCTCCCTGTTCCCCTGTACCAGCTCCGTATTCCCCCAAAACCCCTACGTGTTACCCTGTACCTGCTCCGTGTTCCCCTGTACGTGCTCCGTGTTCCCTTGTACCCGCTCCGTGTTCACCTGTACCCACTCCGTGTTCCCCAGTACCCGCTCCCTGTTCCCCTGTACATGCTCCGTATTCCCCTATACCCGCTCCCTGTTCCCCTGTTCCCCTGTTCCCGCTCCCTGTTCCCATGTACCCACTCCCTGTTCCCCTGTACCCGCTCTGTGTTCCCCTGTACCCGCTCCCTGTTCTCCAGTAACCGCTCCGTGTTCCCCTGTACCCGCTCCGTATTCCCCTGTTCCCACTCCGTGTTCCCCTGTACACGCTCCTGTACCCTTTTGCACACTCGCTGTGGCCAGTACATGCTGCTTGTTCCCCTGTTCCCTGTTCCACGTGACATGTTCCCCTCTACCCGTCCGTGTTCCCCTGTACCTGCTGATTGTTCCATTGTACCCGCTCCGTGTTCCCCTGTACCCGCTGCCTGTTCCCTTCTACCCACTCCGTGTTCCCCTGTACCCGCTCCCTGTTCCCCTGTACCCGCTCCTTGTTTCTCCGTAACCGCTCCCTGTTTGTCTGTACCCGTTCCCTGTTCCCCTGTACGTGCTCCGTGTTCACCTGTACCTGCTCCGTTTTACCCTGTAACCGCTCCGTTTTACCCTGTACCAGCTCCGTGTTACCCCGTACCTGCTCCGTGCTCGCCTGTGCCCGTTCCGTGTTTCCCCCTATCCGCTTCGTGTTCCCGCTCCCTGTTCCAATGTACATGCTCCGTATTCCCCTATACCCGCTCCCTGTTCCCCTGCACCCGCTCCCTGTTCCCCTGTACCTGCTCCCTGTTCCCCTGTACCCACTCCCTGTTCTCCAGTAACCGCTCCGTGTTCCCCTGTACCCGCTCCGTATTCCCCTTTTCCCACTCCGTGTTCCCCTGTTTCTGCTCCATGTTACCCTGTTCCTGCTCCGTGTTCCCCTCTACCTGCTGCGTGTTCCCCTGTACCCGCTGCCTGTTCCCCTGTACCCGCTGCGTGTTCCCCTGTACCCGTTCCCTGTTCTCCTGTTCCATGTGCCATGTTCCCCTCTAACCGCTCCGTGTTCCCCTGTACCCGCTTCCTGTTCCCCAGTTTGCGCTCCGTGTTCCCCTGTTCCCGCTCTGTGTCCCCTATTCCCGCTCCATGTTTCCTTGTACCAGCTCCCTGTTCCCCTGTACCAGCTCCGTATTCCCCCAAAACCCCTCCGTGTTACCCTGTACCTGCTCCGTGTTCCCCTGTACGTGCTCCGTGTTCCCTTGTACCCGCTCCGTGTTCACCTGTACCCACTCCGTGTTCCCCAGTACCCGCTCCGTGTTCCCCTGTATCCGCTCCGTGTTCACCTGTACCCACTTCCTGTTCCCCTGTTCCCGCTCCGTGTTCCCCTGTACCCGCTTCCTGTTCCCCTGTTCCCGCTCTGTGTTCCTCTATTCCCGCTCCGTGTTCCCCTGTACCCACTCCGTGTTCCCCTGTACCCGCTGCCTATTCCACTGTACCCGCTGCCTGTTCCCCTGTACCAGCTCCCTGTTCCCCAGTAAACGCTCCGTGTTACCCTGTACCCGCTCCGTGTTCACCTGTTCCCGCTCTGTGTCCCCTGTTCCCGCTCCGTGTTGCCCTGTACCCGCTCCGTGTTACCCTGTACCCGCTCCCTGTTCCCCTGTACGTGCTCCGTGTTCTCCTGTACGTGCTCCGTGTTACCCTATGCCCGTGCTCGTTCCGTACTCCCGCGTGCCCGTTCCGTGTTACCCTATACCCGCTCCCTGTTCCACTGTACATGCTCAGCGTGCCCGTTCCGTGTTACCCTCTACATGCTCCCTGTTCCCCAGTACATGCTCTGTGTTCCCCTGTTCCCGTTCCCTGTTCCCCTCTACCCACTCCGTGTTCCCCTGTACCCGCTGCCTGTTCCCCTGTACCCGCTCCGTGTTCCCCTGTACCAGTTCCCTGTTCCCCTGTACCAGTTCCCTGTTCCCCTGAATCCGCTCCCTGTTCCCCTGTAGCCGCTCCATGTTCCCTTGTACCAGCTCCCTGTTCCCCTGTACGTGCTCCGTGTTCCCCTGTACGTGCTCCGTGTTCCCCTGTACCCGCTCCCTGTTCCCCAGTACGTGCTCTGTGTTCACCTGTACTCACTCCGTGTTCCCCAGTACCGGCTCCGTGTTCCCCTGTACTCGCTCCGTGTTCCCCTGTACTCGCTCCCTGTTCCCCTCTACCTGCTCCGTGTTCCCCTGTACCTGTTCCCTGTTCTCCCGTACCCGCTCCCTGTTCCACTGTACCAGCTCCGTGTTCCCCCATGTCCACTCCGTGTTACCCTGTACCCGCTTCCTGTTCCCCTGTACGTGCTCCGTGTTCCCCTGTACGTGCTCCGTGTTCCCCTGTACGTGCTCCGTGTTCCCCTGTACGTGCTCCGTGTTCCCCTGTACGTGCTCCCTGTTCCCCTGTACCCGCTCCCTGCTCCCCTGTACGTGCTCTGTTCCCCTGTACGTGCTCTGTTCCCCTGTACGTGCTCTGTGTTCCCCAGTACCCGCTCCATGTTCCCCTGTACTCGCTCCGTGTTCCTCAGTACCTGCTCCGTGTTCCCCTGTATCCGCTCCGTGTTCCCGTGTACATGCTCCGTATTGCTCTGTACCCACTCCCTGTTATCCTGTATGCGCTCCCTGTTCCCCTGTTCCCGCTCCATGTTCCCATGTACCAGCTCCCTGTTACCCTGTACCAGCTCCGTGTTCCCCCATGTCCCCTCGGTGTTACCCTGTACCTGCTCCGTGATCCCCTGTACATGCTCCGTGTTCACCTGTACTCGTTCCGTGTTCCCCAGTACCCGCTCCGTGTTCCCCTGTACTCGCTCCGTGTTCCCCTGTACGTGTGCTCGTTCCGTACTCCCGCGTGCCCGTTCCGTGTTACCCTATACCAGCTCCCTGTTCCCCTGTACCAGCTCCGTGTTCCCCCATGTCCCCTCGGTGTTACCCTGTACCTGCTCCGTGTTCCCCTGTACATGCTCCGTGTTCACCTGTACTCGTTCCGTGTTCCCCAGTACCCGCTCCGTGTTCCCCTGTACTCGCTCCGTGTTCCCCTGTTCCCGCTCTGTGTTCCCCTGTTCCCGCTCCGTGTTCCCCTGTTCCCGCTCCGTGTTCCCCTGTACCCGCTCCATGTTCCCCTGTACCCGCTCCGTGTTCCCCTGTACCCGCTCCGTGTTCCCCTGTACCTGCTGCCTGTTCCCCTGTACCCGCTCTGTGTTCCCCTGTACCCGCTCCGTGTTCCCCTGTACCCGCTCCCTGTTCCCCTGTACCCGAACCGTGTTCCCCTGTACCCGCTCCGTGTTCCCCTGTACCCGCTCCGTGTTCCCCTGTACCCGCTGCCTGCTCCCTTCTACCCACTCCGTGTTCCCCTGTACCCGCTCCCTGTTCCACTGTATGTGCTCATTGTTCCACTGTACCCGCTTCCTGTTCCCCTGTACCCTCTCCCTTTTCCCCTGAACATGCTCCGTATTCCTCTCTACCCGCCCCCTGTTCCCCTGTTCCCGCTCCGTGTTCCCCTCTACCTGCTGTGTGTTCCCCTGTACCCGCTGCCTGTTCCACTGTACCCGCTCCGTGTTCCCCTGTACCCGTTCCCTGTTCTCCTGTACCCGCACCCTGTTCCCCTGTACCTGCTCCCTGTTCCGCTGTAGACGCTCCCTGTTCTCCAGTAACAGCTCCGTGTTCCCCTGTACCCGCTCCGTATTCCCCTGTTCCCACTCCGTGTTCCCCTGTTTCCGCTCCATGTTACCCTGTTCCTGCTCCATGTTCCCCTCTACCTGCTGCGTGTTCCCCTGTACCCGCTGCCTGTTCCCCTGTACCCGCTCCCTGTTCCCCTGTACGTGCTCTGTGTTCCCCTGTACGTGCTCCGTGTTCCCCTGTACAAGCTCCGTGTTCCCCTGTACCCGTTCCCTGTTCTCCTGTACCCGCTCCCTGTTCCCCTGTACATGCTCCGTATTTCCCTATACCCGCTCCCTGTTCCCCTGTTCCCCTGTTCCCGCTCCCTGTTCCCATGTACCCACTCCCTGTTCCCCTGTACCCGCTCTGTGTTCCCCTGTACCCGCTCCCTGTTCTCCAGTAACCGCTCCGTGTTCCCCTGTACACGCTCCTGTACCCTTTTGCACACTCGCTGTTGCCAGTACATGCTGCTTGTTCCCCTGTTCCCTGTTCCACGTGACATGTTCCCCTCTACCCGTCCGTGTTCCCCTGTACCTGCTGATTGTTCCATTGTACCTGCTCCGTGTTCCCCTGTACCCGCTGCCTGTTCCCTTCTACCCACTCCGTGTTCCCCTGTACCCGCTCCCTGTTCCCCTGTACCTGCTCCTTGTTTCTCCGTAACCGCTCCCTGTTTGCCTGTACCTGTTCCCTGTTCCCCTGTACGTGCTCCGTGTTCACCTGTACCTGCTCCGTTTTACCCTGTAACCGCTCCGTTTTACCCTGTACCAGCTCCGTGTTACCCCGTACCCGCTCCGTGCTCGCCTGTGCCCGTTCTGTGTTTCCCCCTATCCGCTTCGTGTTCCCGCTCCCTGTTCCAATGTACATGCTCCGTATTCCCCGATACCCGCTCCCTGTTCCCCTGCACCCGCTCCCTGTTCCCCTGTACCTGCTCCTTGTTCCCCTGTACCCACTCCCTGTTCTCCAGTAACCGCTCCGTGTTCCCCTGTACCCGCTCCGTATTCCCCTTTTCCCACTCCGTGTTCCCCTGTTTCTGCTCCATGTTACCCTGTTCCTGCTCCGTGTTCCCCTCTAACTGCTGCGTGTTCCCCTGTACCCGCTGCCTGTTCCCCTGTACCCGCTGCGTGTTCCCCTGTACCCGTTCCCTGTTCTCCTGTTCCATGTGCCATGTTCCCCTCTAACCGCTCCGTGTTCCCCTGTACCCGCTTCCTGTTCCCCAGTTCGCGCTCCGTGTTCCCCTGTTCCCGCTCCATGTTTCCTTGTACCAGCTCCCTGTTCCCCTGTACCAGCTCCGTATTCCCCCAAAACCCCTCCGTGTTACCCTGTACCTGCTCCGTGTTCCCCTGTACGTGCTCCGTGTTCCCTTGTACCCGCTCCGTGTTCACCTGTACCCACTCCGTGTTCCCCAGTACCCGCTCCGTGTTCCCCTGTACCCGCTCCGTGTTCACCTGCACCCACTTCCTGTTCCCCTGTTCCCGCTCCGTGTTCCCCTGTACCCGCTTCCTGTTCCCCTGTTCCCGCTCTGTGTTCCTCTGTTCCCGCTCCGTGTTCCCCTGTACCCACTCCGTGTTCCCCTGTACCCGCTGCCTATTCCACTGTACCCGCTGCCTGTTCCCCTGTACCAGCTCCCTGTTCCCCAGTAAACGCTCCGTGTTACCCTGTACCCGCTCCGTGTTCACCTGTTCCCGCTCTGTGTCCCATGTTCCCGCTCCGTGTTGCCCTGTACCCGCTCCGTGTTACCCTGTACCCGCTCCCTGTTCCCCTGTACGTGCTCCGTGTTCTCCTGTACGTGCTCCGTGTTACCCTATGCCCGTGCTCGTTCCGTACTCCCGCGTGCCCGTTCCGTGTTACCCTATACCCGCTCCCTGTTCCACTATACATGCTCCGCGTGCCCGTTCCGTGTTACCCTCTACATGCTCCCTGTTCCCCAGTACATGCTCCGTGTTCCCCTGTTCCCGTTCCCTGTTCCCCTCTACCCACTCCGTGTTCCCCTGTACCCGCTGCCTGTTCCCCTGTACCCGCTCCGTGTTCCCCTGTACCAGTTCCCTGTTCCCCTGTACCAGTTCCCTGTTCCCCTGAACCCGCTCCCTGTTCCCCTGTAGCCGCTCCATGTTCCCCCATGTCCACTCCGTGTTACACTGTACCCGCTCCCTGTTCCCCTGTACGTGCTCCGTGTTCCCCTGTACGTGCTCCGTGTTCCCCTGTACCCGCTCCCTGTTCCCCAGTACGTGCTCTGTGTTCACCTGTACTCACTCCGTGTTCCCCAGTACCGGCTCCGTGTTCCCCTGTACTCGCTCCGTGTTCCCCTGTACCCGCTCCCTGTTCCCCTGTACATGCTCCGTATTGCCCTGTACCCGCTCCCTGTTACCCTGTATGCGCTCCCTGTTCCCCTGTACCCGCTCCATCTTCCCTTGTACCAGCTCCGTGTTCCCCCATGTCCCCTCCGTGTTACCCTGTAGCTGCTCCGTGTTCCCCTGTATGTGCTCCGTATTGCCCTGTACCCGCTCC
Source organism: Pristiophorus japonicus (assembly GCF_044704955.1). Classification (NCBI taxonomy): domain Eukaryota; kingdom Metazoa; phylum Chordata; class Chondrichthyes; family Pristiophoridae; genus Pristiophorus; species Pristiophorus japonicus. The sequence goes on along the minus strand of NC_091980.1, from coordinate 172,630,179 downwards.
CTGTTACCCTGTATGCGCTCCCTGTTCCCCTGTACCCGCTCTGTCTTCCCTTGTACCAGCTCCGTGTTCCCCCATGTCCCCTCCGTGTTACCCTGTAGCTGCTCTGTGTTCCCCTGTATGTGCTCCGTGTTCCCCTGTACCCGCTCCGTGTTCACCTGTACTCGTTCCGTGTTCCCCAGTACCCGCTCCGTGTTCCCCTGTACTCGCTCCGTGTTCTCCTGTACTCGCTCCGTGTTCTCCTGTACGTGCTCCGTGTTACCCTATACCCGTGCTCGTTCCGTACACTCGCGTGTCCGTTCCGTGTTACCCTATACCCGCACCCTGTTCCCCTGTACATGCTCCGCGTGCCCGTTCCGTGTTACCCGATACATGCTCCCTGTTCCCCAGTACATGCTCCGTGTTCCCCTGTTCCCGCTCCCTGTTCCCCTGTACCCGCTCCGTGTTCCCCTGTACCAGTTCCCTGTTCTCCTGTACCCGCTCCCTGTTCCCCTGTACCCGTTCCATGTTCCCTTGTACCAGCTCCCTGTTCCCCTGTACCAGCTCCGTGTTCCCCCATGTCCACTCCGTGTTACACTGTCCCTGCTCCCTGTTCCCCTGTACGTGCTCCGTGTTCCCCTGTACGTGCTCCTTGTTCCCCTGTACCCGCTCCCTGTTCACCTGTACGTGCTCTGTGTTCCCCTGTACTCGCTCCGTGTTCCCCAGTACCGGCTCAGTGTTCCCCTGTACCCGCTCTGTGTTCCCCTGTTCCCGCTCCGTGTTCCCCTGTACCCACTCCGTGTTCCCCTGTACCCGCTGCCTATTCCACTGTACCCGCTGCCTGTTCCCCTGTACCAGCTCCCTGTTCCCCAGTAAACGCTCCGTGTTACCCGGTACCCGCTCCGTGTTCCCCTGTTCCCGCTCCGTGTTCCCCTGCACATGCTCCGTATTCCCCTGTACCCACTCCCTGTTCCCCTGTATGCGCTCCCTGTTCCCCTGTACGTGCTCCGCGTTCCCCTGTACCCACTCCCTGTTCCCCTGTATACGCTCCCTGATCCCCTGTTCCCGCTCTGTGTCCCCTGTTCCCGCTCCATGTTCCCTTGTACCAGCTACCTGTTCCACTGTACCAGCTCCGTATTCCTCCAAAACCCCTCCGTGTTACCCTGTATCTGCTCCGTGTTCCCCTGTACGTGTTCCGTGTTCCCATGTACCCGTTCCGTGTTCACCTGTACCCACTCCGTGTTCCCCAGTACCCGCTCCGTGTTCCCCTGTACCCGCTCCGTGTTCACCTGTACCCACTTCCTGTTCCCCTGTTCCCGCTCCGTGTTCCCCAGTACCGGCTCCGTGTTCCCCTGTTCCCGCTCTGTGTTCCCCTGTTCCCGCTCTGTGTTCCCCTGTTCCCGCTCCGTGTTCCACTGTACCCGCTGCCTATTCCACTGTACCCGCTGCCTGTTCCCCTGTACCAGCTCCCTGTTCCCCAGTAAACGCTCAGTGTTACCCTGTACCCGCTCCGTGTTCCCCTGTTCCCGCTTTGTGTCCCCTGTTCCCGCTCCGTGTTCCCCTGTACCCGCTCCGTGTTACCCTGTACCCGCTCCCTCTTCCCCTGTACGTGCTCCGTGTTCTCCTGTATCTGCTCCGTGTTACCCTATACCCGTGCTCGTTCCATACTCCCGAGTGCCCGTTCCGTGTTACCCTATACCCGCTCCCTGTTCCCCTGTACATGCTCCGCGTGCCCGTTCCGTGTTACCCTATATATGCTCCCTGTTCCCCAGTACATGCTCCGTGTTCCCCTGTACCCGCTGCCTGTTCCCCTGCACCCGCTCCGTGTTCCCCTGTACCAGTTCCCTGTTCCCCTGAACCTGCTCCCTGTTCCCTTGTAGCCGCTCCATGTTCCCCTGTACGTGCTCCGTGTTCCCCTGTACATGCTCCGTGTTCCCCCGTACCCGCTCCCTGTTCCCCAGTACGTGCTCTGTGGTCCCCTGTACTCGCTCCGTGTTCCCCAGTACCGGCTCCGTGTTCCCCTGTACCCGCTCCGTGTTCCCCTGTACCCGCTCCCTGTTCCCCTGTACATGCTCCGTATTCCCCTGTACCCACTCCCTGTTCCCCTGTATGCGCTCACTGTTCCCCTGTACCTGCTCCGTGTTACTCTGTACCCGCTCCGTGTTAGCCTGTACCCGCTCCGTGTTCCCCTGTTCCCGCTCGTTGCTCCCGTGTTTCCCAGTTCCGTGTTCCTCCTGCTCCGTGTTCCCCTGTACACGCTCCCTATACACATTTGCACGCTCCCTTTTGCCAATACATGCTGCTTGTTCGCCTGTTCCATGTTCCCCGCTCCGTGTTCCTCTGCACCCCACTCCATGTTCCCCTGTACACGCTCCCTGTTCCCCTGTTCCCGGTCCGTGTTCCCCTCTACCTGCTCCGTGTTCCCCTGTACCTGTTCCCTGTTCTCCTGTACCCGCTCCCTGTTCCACTGTACCAGCTCCGTGTTCCCCCATGTCCACTCCGTGTTACCCTGTACCCGCTCCCTGTTCCCCTGTACGTGCTCCGTGTTCCCCTGTACGTGCTCCGTGTTCCCCTGTACCCGCTCCCTGTTCCCCTGTATGTGCTCTGTGTTCCCCTGTACGTGCTCTGTGTTCCCCCGTACCCGCTCCGTGATCCCCTGTACCCTCTCCGTGTTCCCATGTACCCGCTCCCTGTTCCCCTGTACATGCTCCGTATTGCCCTGTACCCGCTCCCTGTTACCCTGTATGCGCTCCATCTTCCCTTTTACCAGCTCCCTGTTCCCCTGTACCAGCTCCGTGTTCCCCCATGTCCCCTCCGTGTTACCCTGTAGCTGCTCCGTGTTCCCCTGTATGTGCTCCGTGTTCCCCTGTACCCGCTCCGTGTTCACCTGTACTCGTTCCGTGTTCCCCAGTACCTGCTCCGTGTTCCCCTGTACTCGCTCCGTGTTCTCCTGTACTCGCTCCGTGTTCTCCTGTACGTGCTCCGTGTTACCCTATACCCGTGCTCGTTCCGTACTCTCGCGTGTCCGTTCCGTGTTACCCTATACCCGCTCCCTGTTCCCCTGTACATGCTCCGCGTGCCCGTTCCGTGTTACCCTATACATGCTCCCTGTTCCCCAGTACATGCTCCGTGTTCCCCTGTTCCCGCTCCCTGTTCCCCTGTACCCGCTCCGTGTTCCCCTGGACCAGTTCCCTGTTCTCCTGTACCCGCTCCCTGTTCCCCTGTACCCGCTCCATGTTCCCTTGTACCAGCTCCCTGTTCCCCTGTACCAGCTCCGTGCTCCCCCATGTCCACTCCGTGTTACACTGTACCTGCTCCCTGTTCCCCTGTACGTGCTCCGTGTTCCCCTGTACGTGCTCCTTGTTCCCCTGTACCCGCTCCCTGTTCCCCTGTACGTGCTCTGTGTTCCCCTGTACTCGGTCCGTGTTCCCCAGTACCGGCTCAGTGTTCCCCTGTACCCGCTCTGTGTTCCCCTGTTCCCGCTCCGTGTTCCCCTGTACCCACTCCGTGTTCCCCTGTACTCGCTGCCTATTCCACTGTACCCGCTGCCTGTTCCCCTGTACCAGCTCACTGTTCCCCAGTAAACGCTCCGTGTTACCCTGTACCCGCTCCGTGTTCCCCTGTTCCCGCTCCGTGTTCCCCTGTATGCGCTCCCTGTTCCCCTGTACGTGCTCCGTGTTCCCCTGTACCCACTCCCTGTTCCCCTGTATACGCTCCCTGATCCCCTGTTCCCGCTCTGTGTCCCCTGTTCCCGCTCCATGTTCCCTTGTACCAGCTCCGTGTTCCCCCATGTCCACTCCGTGTTACACTGTACCTGCTCCCTGTTCCCCTGTACCCGCTCCCTGTTCCCCTCTACGTGCTCTGTGTTCCCCTGTACTCGCTCCGTGTTCCCCAGTACCGGCTCCGTGTTCCCCTGTACCAGCTCTGTGTTCCCCTGTTCCCGCTCCGTGTTCCCCTGTACCCGCTGCCTATTCCACTGTACCCGCTGCCTGTTCCCCTGTACCAGCTCCCTGTTCCCCAGTAAACGCTCAGTGTTACCCTGTACCCGCTCCGTGTTCCCCTGTTCCCGCTCCGTGTTCCCCTGCACATGCTCCGTATTCCCCTGTATGCGCTCCCTGTTCCCCTGTACGTGCTCCGTGTTCCCCTGTTCCCGCTCCCTGTTCCCCTGTACATGCTCCGTATTCCCCTGTACCCACTCCCTGTTCACCTGTACGTGCTCTGTGTTCCCCTGTACGTGCTCTGTGTTCCCCCGTACCCGCTCCATGTTCCCTTGTACCAGCTACCTGTTCCACTGTACCAGCTCCGTATTCCTCCAAAACCCCTCCGTGTTACCCTGTACCTGCTCCGTGTTCCCCTGTACGTGCTCCGTGTTCCCATGTACCCGCTCCGTGTTCACCTGTACCCACTCCGTGTTCCCCAGTACCGGCTCCGTGTTCCCCTATTCCCGCTCTGTGTTCCCCTGTTCCCGCTCCGTGTTCCACTGTACCCGCTGCCTATTCCACTGTACCCACTGCCTGTTCCCCTGTACCAGCTCCCTGTTCCCCAGTAAACGCTCCGTGTTACCCTGTACCCGCTCCGTGTTCCCCTGTTCCCGCTTTGTTTCCCCTGTTCCCGCTCCGTGTTCCCCTGTACCCGCTCCGTGTTACCCTGTACCCGCTCCCTCTTCCCCTGTATGTGCTCCGTGTTCTCCTGTATGTGCTCCGTGTTACCCTATACCCGTGCTCGTTCCATACTCCCGCGTGCCCATTCCGTATTACCCTATACCCGCTCCCTGTTCCCCTGTACATGCTCCGCGTGCCCGTTCCGTGTTACCCTATACATGCTCCCTGTTCCCCAGTACATGCTCCGTGTTCCCCTGTACCCGCTGCCTCTTCCCCTGTACCCGCTCCGTGTTCCCCTGTACCAGTTCCATGTTCCCTTGTACCAGCTCCCTGTTCCCTTGTACCAGCTCCGTGTTCCCCCATGTCCACTCCGTGTTACACTGTACCCGCTCCCTGTTCCCCAGTACCGGCTCCGTGTTCCCCTGTACCCGCTCCGTGTTCCCCTGTACCCGCTCCCTGTTCCCCTGTACATGCTCCGTATTCCCCTGTACCCACTCCCTGTTCCCCTGTATGCGCTCCCTGTTCCCCTGTACCTGCTCCGTGTTACTCTGTACCCGCTCCGTGTTAGCCTGTACCCGCTCCGTGTTCCCCTGTTCCCGCTCCTTGCTCCCGTGTTCCCGCTCCGTGTTCCTCAGTTCCGTGTTCCCCAGTTCCGTGTTCCTCCTGCTCCGTGTTCCCCTGTACACGCTCCCTATACACATTTGCACGCTCCCTTTTGCCAATACATGCTGCTTGTTCGCCTGTTCCATGTTCCCCGCTCCGTGTTCCTCTGCACCCCACTCCATGTTCCCCTGTACACGCTCCCTGTTCCCCTGTTCCCGGTCCGTGTTCCCCTCTACCTGCTCCGTGTTCCCCTGTACCTGTTCCCTGTTCTCCTGTACCCGCTCCCTGTTCCACTGTACCAGCTCCGTGTTCCCCCATGTCCACTCCGTGTTACCCTGTACCCGCTCCCTGTTCCCCTGTACGTGCTCCGTGTTCCCCTGTACGTGCTCCGTGTTCCCCTGTACCCGCTCCCTGTTCCCCTGTATGTGCTCTGTGTTCCCCTGTACGTGCTCTGTGTTCCCCCGTACCCGCTCCGTGTTCCCCCGTACTCGCTCCATGTTCCCCAATGCCCGCTCCGTGTTCCCCTGTACCCGCTCCGTGTTCCCGTGTACCCGCTCCCTGTTCCCCTGTACATGCTCCGTATTGCCCTGTACCCACTCCCTGTTCCCCTGTATGCGCTCCCTGTTCCCCTGTACTCGCTCCGTGTTACTCTGTACCCGCTCTGTGTTAGCCTGTACCCGCTCCGTGTTCCCCTGTTCCCGCTCCTTGCTCCCGTGTTCCCGCTCCGTGTTCCTCAGTTCTGTGTTCACCAGTTCTGTGTTCCCCAGTTCCGTGTTCCTTCTGCTCCGTGTTCTCTTGTACACGCTCCCTATACATATTTGCACGCTCCCTGTTGCCAGTACATGCTGCTTGTTCGCCTGTTCCGTGTTCCCCGCTATGTGTTTCCCTGCACCCGGCTCCGTGTTCCCCTGTACCCGCTGCCTGTTCCCCTGTACACGCTCCCTGTTCCCCTCTACCTGCTCCGTGTTCCCCTGTACCCGATCCCTGTTCTCCAGTAACCGCTCCGTGTTCCCCTGTACCCGCTCCGTATTCCCCTGTTTCCACTCCGTGTTCCCTTGTACACGCTCCTGTACCCCTTTGCACACTCCCTGTTGCCAGTACATGCTGCTTGTTCCCCTGTTCCCTGTTCCACGTGCCATGTTCCCCTCTACCCGTCCGTGTCCCCCTGTACCCGCTCCCTGTTTCCCCGTACCGTCCCTGTTTGCCTGTACCCGCTCCCTGTTCCCCTCTACGTGCTCCGTGTTAACCTGTACCCGCTCCGTGTTCCCCTGTACCCGCTGCCTATTCTGTTCTACCCACTCCGTGTTCCCCTGTACCCACTCCGTGTTCCCCTGTACCCGCTCCCTGTTTCCCCTGTACCCGCTCCCTGTTTCCCCGTACCCGCTCCCTGTTCCCCTGTACGTGCTCCGTGTTCACCTGTACCCGCTCCGTTTTACCCTGTAACCGCTCCGTGTTACCCTGTACCCTCTCCGTGTTACCCCGTACCGGCTCCGTGCTCGCCTGTACCCGTTCCATGTTTCCCCCTATCCGCTTCGTGTTCCCACTCCCTGTTCCACTGTATGCGCTCATTGTTCCACTGTACCTACTTCCTGTTCCCCTGAACCCGCTCCCTGTTCCCCTGTACCCACTCCGTGTTCCCCTGTACATGCTCCGTGTTCCCCTGCACCCGCTCCCTGTTCCCCTGTATGCGCTCCCTGTTCCCCTGTACTCGCTCCGTGTTACTCTGTACCCGCTCTGTGTTAGCCTGTACCCGCTCCGTGTTCCCCTGTTCCCGCTCCTTGCTCCCGTGTTCCCGCTCCGTGTTCCTCAGTTCTGTGTTCACCAGTTCTGTGTTCCCCAGTTCCGTGTTCCTTCTGCTCCGTGTTCTCTTGTACACGCTCCCTATACACATTTGCACGCTCCCTGTTGCCAGTACATGCTGCTTGTTCGCCTGTTCCGTGTTCCCCGCTATGTGTTTCCCTGCACCCCGCTCCGTGTTCCCCTGTACCCGCTGCCTGTTCCCCTGTACACGCTCCCTGTTCCCCTCTACCTGCTCCGTGTTCCCCTGTACCCGATCCCTGTTCTCCAGTAACCGCTCCGTGTTCCCCTGTACCCGCTCCGTATTCCCCTGTTCCCACTCCGTGTTCCCTTGTACACGCTCCTGTACCCCTTTGCACACTCCCTGTTGCCAGTACATGCTGCTTGTTCCCCTGTTCCCTGTTCCACGTGCCATGTTCCCCTCTACCCGTCCGTGTCCCCCTGTACCCGCTCCCTGTTTCCCCGTACCGTCCCTGTTTGCCTGTACCCGCTCCCTGTTCCCCTCTACGTGCTCCGTGTTAACCTGTACCCGCTCCGTGTTCCCCTGTACCCGCTGCCTATTCTGTTCTACCCACTCCGTGTTCCCCTGTACCCACTCCGTGTTCCCCTGTACCCGCTCCCTGTTTCCCCTGTACCCGCTCCCTGTTTCCCCGTACCCGCTCCCTGTTTGCCTGTACCCGCTCCCTGTTCCCCTGTACGTGCTCCGTGTTCACCTGTACCCGCTCCGTTTTACCCTGTAACCGCTCCGTGTTACCCTGTACCCTCTCCGTGTTACCCCGTACCGGCTCCGTGCTCGCCTGTACCCGTTCCATGTTTCCCCCTATCCGCTTCGTGTTCCCACTCCCTGTTCCACTGTATGCGCTCATTGTTCCACTGTACCTGCTTCCTGTTCCCCTGAACCCGCTCCCTGTTCCCCTGTACCCACTCCGTGTTCCCCTGTACATGCTCCGTGTTCCCCTGCACCCGCTCCCTGTTCCCCTGTATGCGCTCCCTGTTCCCCTGTACTCGCTCCGTGTTACTCTGTACCCGCTCTGTGTTAGCCTGTACCCGCTCCGTGTTCCCCTGTTCCCGCTCCTTGCTCCCGTGTTCCCGCTCCGTGTTCCTCAGTTCTGTGTTCACCAGTTCTGTGTTCCCCAGTTCCGTGTTCCTTCTGCTCCGTGTTCTCTTGTACACGCTCCCTATACACATTTGCACGCTCCCTGTTGCCAGTACATGCTGCTTGTTCGCCTGTTCCGTGTTCCCCGCTATGTGTTTCCCTGCACCCCGCTCCGTGTTCCCCTGTACCCGCTGCCTGTTCCCCTGTACACGCTCCCTGTTCCCCTCTACCTGCTCCGTGTTCCCCTGTACCCGATCCCTGTTCTCCAGTAACCGCTCCGTGTTCCCCTGTACCCGCTCCGTATTGCCCTGTTCCCACTCCGTGTTCCCTTGTACACGCTCCTGTACCCCTTTGCACACTCCCTGTTGCCAGTACATGCTGCTTGTTCCCCTGTTCCCTGTTCCACGTGACATGTTCCCCTCTACCCGTCCGTGTCCCCCTGTACCCGCTCCCTGTTTCCCCGTACCGTCCCTGTTTGCCTGTACCCGCTCCCTGTTCCCCTCTACGTGCTCCGTGTTAACCTGTACCCGCTCCGTGTTCCCCTGTACCCGCTGCCTATTCTGTTCTACCCACTCCGTGTTCCCCTGTACCCACTCCGTGTTCCCCTGTACCCGCTCCCTGTTTCCCCTGTACCCGCTCCCTGTTTCCCCGTACCCGCTCCCTGTTTGCCTGTACCCGCTCCCTGTTCCCCTGTACGTGCTCCGTGTTCACCTGTACCCGCTCCGTTTTACCCTGTAACCGCTCCGTGTTACCCTGTACCCTCTCCGTGTTACCCCGTACCGGCTCCGTGCTCGCCTGTACCCGTTCCATGTTTCCCCCTATCCGCTTCGTGTTCCCACTCCCTGTTCCACTGTATGCGCTCATTGTTCCACTGTACCTGCTTCCTGTTCCCCTGAACCCGCTCCCTGTTCCCCTGTACCCACTCCCTGTTCCCCTGTACATGCTCCGTGTTCCCCTGCACCCGCTCCCTGTTCCCCTGCACCCGCTCCCTGTTCCCCTGTACCTGCTCCCTGTTCCCCTGTACCCGCCTACTGTTCTGCTGTTCCCGCTCCGTGTTCCCCTCTACCTGCTGTGTGTTCCCCTGTACCCGCTGCCTGTTCCCGCTCCGTGTTCCCCTGTTCCTGCTCCGTGTTCCCCTATTCCCGCTCCGTGTTCCCCTGCACCCGCTCCGTGTTCCCCTGTAAGCCCACCCCCGTTTTTCTCTGTACCCACCGCGTGTTCCCCTGTACCCACTCCATGTTCCCTTGTACCAGCTCCCTGTTCCCCTGTACTAGCTCCGTGTTCCCCCATGTCCAATCCGTGTTACTTCGTACCCGCTCCCTGTTCCACTGTACGTGCTCCGTGTTCCCCTGTACGTGCTCCGTGTTCCCCTGTACCCGCTCCCTGTTCCCCTGTACGTGCTCCGTGTTCCCCTGTACGTTCTCCGTGTTCCCCTGTATGTGCTCCGCGTTCCCCTGTACTCGCTCCGTGTTCCCCTGTACTCGCTCCGTGTTCCCCTGTACTCGCTCCGTGTTCTGCTGTACATGATCCGTATTCCCCTGTACCTGCTCCCTGTTCCCCTGTACCAGTTCCATGTTCCCCAGTACCCGCTCCGTGTTACCCTGTGCCCGCTCTGAGTTCACAAATTCCGTGTTCCCCCTGCTCCGTGTTCCCCTGTACACGCTCTCTGTACCCCTTTGCACACTCCCTTTTGCCAGTAAATGCTGCTTGTTCCCCTGTTCCCTGTTCCCCGCTCCATGTTCCCATGTACCCGCTCCGTGTTCCCCTGTACCCACTCCCTGTTCTCCTGTACATGCTCCGTATTCCCCTATACCCGCTCCCTGTTCCCCTGTTCCCGCTCCCTGTTCCCATGTTCACACTCCTTGTTCGCCTGTACCCGCTCCGTGTTCCCCGTACCCGCTCCCTGTTCCCCTGTACATGCTCTGTATTCCCCTATACCCGCTCACTGTTCCCCTGTACCCGCTTCCTGTTCCCCTGTATCCACTCCCTGTTCCCCTGTACCCGCTCCCTGTTCCGCTGTATTCACTCCCTGTTCCCCTGTACGCGCTCCCTGTTTCCCTCTACCCGCTCCATGTTCCCCTGCACCAGCTCCCTGTTCCCCTGTACCCGCTCCCTGTTCCCCTCTACCCGCTCCGTGTTACCCTGTACCCTCTCCCTGTTCCCCTGTACACGCTCCCTGTTCCCCTGTACATGCTCCGTATTCCCCTATACCCGCTCCCTGTTCCCCTGTTCCCATGTTCACACTCCTTGTTCGCCTGTACCCACTCCGTGTTCCCCGTACCCGCTCCCTGTTCCCCTGTACATGCTCTGTATTCCCCTATACCCGCTCACTGTTCCCCTGTACCCGCTTCCTGTTCCCCTGTACCCACTCCCTGTTCCCCTGTACCCGCTCCCTGTTCCGCTGTATTCACTCCCTGTTCCCCTGTACGCGCTCCCTGTTTCCCTCTACCCGCTCCATGTTCCCCAGCACCAGCTCCCTGTTCCCCTGTACCCGCTCCCTGTTCCCCTCTACCCGCTCCGTGTTACCCTGTACCCTCTCCCTGTTCCCCTGTACACGCTCCCTGTTCCCCTGTACACGCTCCCTGTTCCTCTGTACATGCTCCGTATTCCCCTATACCCGCTCCCTGTTCCCCTGTTCCCGCTCCCTGTTCCCATGTACCCACTCCCTGTTCCCCTGTACCCGCTCCGTGTTCCCCTGCACCTGCTTCCTGTTCCCCTGTACATGCTCCGTATTCCCCTGTACCCGCTCCCTGTTCCACTGTACCCGCTCCCTGTTCCCCTGTACCCGCTCCTTGTTCCCCTGTACCCACTCCCTGTTTCCCTGTACCCGCTCCCTGTTCCCCTCTACCAGCTCCATGTTCCCCTGTACCTGATCCATGTTCCCCCGTACCCGCTCCGTGCTCCCCTGTACCCGTTCCATGTTCCCCCTATCCGCTTTGTGTTCCCGCTCCCTGTTCCCCTGTATCTGCTCCCTGTTCCCTTGTACGTGCTCCGTGTTCCCCTGTACGTGCTCCGTGTTCCCCTGTACCCGCACCGTGTTACCACGTACCCGCTCCGTGCTATCCCGTACCCGCTCCGTGCTTCCCCATACCTGTTCCGTGTTTCCGCTCCCTGTTCCCCTGTCCCCCCTCCCTGTTCCCCTGTACTCGCTCCCTGTTCCCCTGTACTCGCTCCCTGTTCCCCTGTACTCGCTCCCTGTTCCCCTGTACTCGCTCCCTGTTCCCCTGTACTCGCTCCCTGTTCCCCTGAATACCCTCCCTGTTCTCTGTACCAGCTCCGTGTTCCCCTGTAACCGCTCCCGGTTCCCCTGTACCCGCTCCCTGTTCCCCTGTACCCGCTCCCTGTTCCCCTGTACCCGCTCCCTGTTCCCCTGTATGTGCTCTGTGTTCCCCTGTACGTGCTCTGTGTTCCCCCGTACCCGCTCCGTGTTCCCATGTACCCGCTCCCTGTTCCCCTGTACATGCTCCGTATTGCCCTGTACCCGCTCCCTGTTACCCTGTATGCGCTCCCTGTTCCCCTGTACCCGCTCCATCTTCCCTTGTACCAGCTCCCTGTTCCCCTGTACCAGCTCCGTGTTCCCCCATGTCCCCTCCGTGTTACCCTGTAGCTGCTCCGTGTTCCCCTGTATGTGCTCCGTGTTCCCCTGTACCCGCTCCGTGTTCACCTGTACTCGTTCCATGTTCCCCCAGTACCCGCTCCGTGTTCCCCTGTACTCGCTCCGTGTTCTCCTGTACTCGCTCCGTGTTCTCCTGTACGTGCTCCGTGTTACCCTATACCCGTGCTCGTTCCGTACTCTCGCGTGTCCGTTCCGTGTTACCCAATACCCGCTCCCTGTTCCCCTGTACATGCTCCGCGTGCCCGTTCCGTGTTACCCTATACATGCTCCCTGTTCCCCAGTACATGCTCCGTGTTCCCCTGTTCCCGCTCCCTGTTCCCCTGTACCCGCTCCGTGTTCCCCTGTACCAGTTCCCTGTTCTCCTGTACCCGCTCCCTGTTCCCCTGTACCCGCTCCATGTTCCCTTGTACCAGCTCCCTGTTCCCCTGTACCAGCTCCGTGTTCCCCCATGTCCACTCCGTGTTACACTGTACCTGCTCCCTGTTCCCCTGTACGTGCTCCGTGTTCCCCTGTACGTGCTCCTTGTTCCCTGTACCCGCTCCCTGTTCCCCTCTACGTGCTCCGTGTTCCCCTGTACTCGCTCCGTGTTCCCCAGTACCGGCTCTGTGTTCCCCTGTACCAGCTCTGTGTTCCCCTGTTCCCGCTCCGTGTTCCCCTGTACCCACTCCGTGTTCCCCTGTACCCGCTGCCTATTCCACTGTACCCGCTGCCTGTTCCCCTGTACCAGCTCCCTGTTCCCCAGTAAACGCACAGTGTTACCCTGTACCCGCTCCGTGTTCCCCTGTTCCCGCTCCGTGTTCCCCTGCACATGCTCCGTATTCCCCTGTTCCCCTGTACCAGCTCCGTGTTCCCCCATGTCCACTCCGTGTTACACTGTACCTGCTCCCTTTTCCCCTGTACGTGCTCCGTGTTCCCCTGTACGTGCTCCTTGTTCCCCTGTACCCGCTCCCTGTTCCCCTCTACGTGCTCTGTGTTCCCCTGTACTCGCTCCGTGTTCCCCAGTACCGGCTCTGTGTTCCCCTGTACCAGCTCTGTGTTCCCCTGTTCCCGCTCCATGTTCCCCTGTACCCACTCCGTGTTCCCCTGTACCCGCTGCCTATTCCACTGTACCCGCTGCCTGTTCCCCTGTACCAGCTCCCTGTTCCCCAGTAAACGCTCAGTGTTACCCTGTACCCGCTCCGTGTTCCCCTGTTCCCGCTCCGTGTTCCCCTGTACATGCTCCGTATTCCCCTGTTCCCACTCCCTGTTCCCCTGTATGCGCTCCCTGTTCCCCTGTACGTGCTCCGTGTTCCCCTGTTCCCGCTCCCTGTTCCCCTGTACATGCTCCGTATTCCCCTGTACCCACTCCCTGTTACCCTGTACGTGCTCTGTGTTCCCCTGTACGTGCTCTGTGTTCCCCCGTACCCGCTACATGTTCCCTTGTACCAGCTACCTGTTCCACTGTACCAGCTCCGTATTCCTCCAAAACCCCTCCGTGTTACCCTGTACCTGGTCCGTGTTCCCCTGTACGTGCTCCGTGTTCCCATGTACCCGCTCCGTGTTCCACTGTACCCGCTGCCTATTCCACTGTACCCGTTGCCTGTTCCCCTGTACCAGCTCCCTGTTCCCCAGTAAACGCTCCGTGTTACCCTGTACCCGCTCCGTGTTCCCCTGTTCCCGATTTGTTTCCCCTGTTCCCGCTCCGTGTTCCCCTGTACCCGCTCCGTGTTACCCTGTACCCGCTCCCTCTTCCCCTGTACGTGCTCCGTGTTCTCCTGTATGTGCTCCGTGTTACCCTATACCCGTGCTCGTTCCATACTCCCGCGTGCCCGTTCCGTGTTACCCTATACCCGCTCCCTGTTCCCCTGTACATGCTCCGCGTGCCCGTTCCGTGTTACCCTATACATGCTCCCTGTTCCCCAGTACATGCTCCGTGTTCCCCTGTACCCGCTGCCTGTTCCCCTGTACCCGCTCCGTGTTCCCCTGTACCCGCTCCGTGTTCCCCTGTACCAGTTCCCTGTTCCCCTGAACCTGCTCCCTGTTCCCTTGTAGCCGCTCCATGTTCCCTTGTACCAGCTCCCTGTTCCCTTGTATCAGCTCCGTGTTCCCCCATGTCCACTCCGTGTTACACTGTACCCGCTCCCTGTTCCCCTGTACGTGCTCCGTGTTCCCCTGTACGTGCTCCGTGTTCCCCCGTACCCGCTCCCTGTTCCCCAGAACGTGCTCTGTGTTCCCCTGTACTCGCTCCGTGTTCCCCAGTACCGGCTCCACATTCCCCTGTACCCGCTCTGTGTTCCCCTGTACCCGCTCCCTGTTCCCCTGTACATGCTCCGTATTCCCCTGTACCCACTCCCTGTTCCCCTGTATGCGCTCCCTGTTCCCCTGTACCTGCTCCGTGTTACTCTGTACCCGCTCCGTGTTAGCCTGTACCCACTCCGTGTTCCCCTGTTCCCGCTCCTTTTTCCCGTGTTCCCCAGTTCCGTGTTCCTCCTGCTCCGTGTTCCCCTGTACACGCTCCCTATACACATTTGCACGCTCCCTTTTGCCAATACATGCTGCTTGTTCGCCTGTTCCATGTTCCCCGCTCCGTGTTCCTCTGCACCCCACTCCGTGTTCCCCTGTACATGCTCCCTGTTCCCCTGTTCCCGGTCCGTGTTCCCCTCTACCTGCTACGTGTTCCACTGTACCAGCTCCGTGTTCCCCCATGTCCACTCCGTGTTACCCTGTACCCGCTCCCTGTTCCCCTGTACGTGCTCCGTATTCCCCTGTACGTGCTCCGTGTTCCCCTGTACCCGCTCCCTGTTCCCCTGTACGTGCTCTGTGTTCCCCTGTACGTGCTCTGTGTTCCCCCGTACCTGCTCCGTGTTCCCCTGTACCCGCTCCGTGTTCCCATGTACCCGCTCCCTGTTCCCCTGTACATGCTCCGTATTGCCCTGTACCCGCTCCCTGTTACCCTGTATGCGCTCCCTGTTCCCCTGTACCTGCTCCATCTTCCCTTGTACCAGCTCCCTGTTCCCCTGTACCAGCTCCCAGTTCCCCCATGTCCCCTCCGTGTTACCCTGTAGCTGCTCCGTGTTCCCCTGTATGTGCTCCGTGTTCCCCTGTACCCGCTCCCTGTTCCCCTGTACGTGCTCCGTGTTCCCCTGTACGTGCTCCGTGTTCCCCTGTACCCGCTCCCTGTTCCCCTGTACGTGCTCTGTGTTCCCCTGTACGTGCTCCGTGTTACCCTATACCCATGCTCGTTCCATAATCCCGCGTGCCCGTTCCGTGTTACCCTATACCCGCTCCCTGTTCCCCTGTACATGCTCCGCGTGCCCGTTCCGTGTTACCCTATACATGCTCCCTGTTCCCCAGTACATGCTCCGTGTTCCCCTGTACCCGCTGCCTGTTCCCCTGTACCCGCTCCGTGTTCCCCTGTACCAGTTCCCTGTTCCCCTGAACCTGCTCCCTGTTCCCTTGTAGCCGCTCCATGTTCCCTTGTACCAGCTCCCTGTTCCCTTGTACCAGCTCCGTGTTCTCCCATGTCCACTCCGTGTTACACTGTACCCGCTCCCTGTTCCCCTGTACGTGCTCCGTGTTCCCCTGTACATGCTCCGTGTTCCCCCGTACCCGCTCCCTGTTCCCCAGTACGTGCTCTGTGTTCCCCTGTACTCGCTCCGTGTTCCCCAGTACCGCTCCACATTCCCCTGTACCCGCTCTGTGTTCCCCTGTACCCGCTCCCTGTTCCCCTGTACATGCTCCGTATTCCCCTGTACCCACTCCCTGTTCCCCTGTATGCGCTCCCTGTTCCCCTGTACCTGCTCCGTGTTACTCTGTACCCGCTCCGTGTTAGCCTGTACCCACTCCGTGTTCCCCTGTTCCCGCTCCTTTTTCCCGTGTTCCCCAGTTCCGTGTTCCTCCTGCTCCGTGTTCCCCTGTACACGCTCCCTATACACATTTGCACGCTCCCTTTTGCCAATACATGCTGCTTGTTCGCCTGTTCCATGTTCCCCGCTCCGTGTTCCTCTGCACCCCACTCCGTGTTCCCCTGTACATGCTCCCTGTTCCCCTGTTCCCGGTCCGTGTTCCCCTCTACCTGCTCCGTGTTCCACTGTTCCAGCTCCGTGTTCCCCCATGTCCACTCCGTGTTACCCTGTACCCGCTCCCTGTTTCCCTGTACGTGCTCCGTGTTCCCCTGTACGTGCTCCGTGTTCCCCTGTACCCGCTCCCTGTTCCCCTGTACGTGCTCTGTGTTCCCCTGTACGTGCTCTGTGTTCCCCCGTACCTGCTCCGTGTTCCCCTGTACCCGCTCCGTGTTCCCATGTACCCGCTCCCTGTTCCCCTGTACATGCTCCGTATTGCCCTGTACCCGCTCCCTGTTACCCTGTACCCGCTCCATCTTCCCTTGTACCAGCTCCCTGTTCCCCTGTACCAGCTCCCAGTTCCCCCATGTCCCCTCCGTGTTACCCTGTAGCTGCTCCGTGTTCCCCTGTACGTGCTCCGTGTTCCCCTGTACCCGCTCCGTGTTCACCTGTACTCGTTCCGTGTTCCCCAGTACCCGCTCCGTGTTCCCCTGTACTCGCTCCATGTTCCCCTGTACTCGCTCCGTGTTCTCCTGTACGTGCTCCGTGTTACCCTATACCCGTGCTCGTTCTGTACTCTCGCGTGTCCGTTCCGTGTTACCCTATACCCGCTCCCTGTTCCCCTGTACATGCTCCGCGTGCCCGTTCCGTGTTACCCTATACATGCTCCCTGTTCCCCAGTACATGCTCCGTGTTCCCCTGTTCCCGCTCCCTGTTCCCCTCTACCCACTCCGTGTTCCCCTGTACCCGCTCCCTGTTCCCCTGTACGTGCTCCGTGTTCCCCTGTACGTGCTCCGTGTTCCCCTGTACCCGCTCCGTGTTCCCATGTACCCGCTCCCTGTTCCCCTGTACATGCTCCGTATTGCCCTGTACCCGCTCCCTGTTACCCTGTATGCGCTCCCTGTTCCCCTGTACCCGCTCCATCTTCCCTTGTACCAGCTGCCTGTTCCCCTGTACCCGCTCCCTGTTCCCCCATGTCCCCTCCGTGTTACCCTGTAGCTGCTCCGTGTTCCCCTGTATGTGCTCCGTGTTCCCCTGTACCCGCTCCGTGTTCACCTGTACTCGTTCCATGTTCCCCCAGTACCCGCTCCGTGTTCCCCTGTACTCGCTCCGTGTTCTCCTGTACTCGCTCCGTGTTCTCCTGTACGTGCTCCGTGTTACCCTATACCCGTGCTCGTTCCGTACTCTCGCGTGTCCGTTCCGTGTTACCCGATACCCGCTCCCTGTTCCCCTGTACATGCTCCGCGTGCCCGTTCCGTGTTACCCTATACATGCTCCCTGTTCCCCAGTACATGCTCCGTGTTCCCCTGTTCCCGCTCCCTGTTCCCCTGTACCCGCTCCGTGTTCCCCTGTACCAGTTCCCTGTTCTCCTGTACCCGCTCCCTGTTCCCCTGTACCCGCTCCATGTTCCCTTGTACCAGCTCCCTGTTCCCCTGTACCAGCTCCGTGTTCCCCCATGTCCACTCCGTGTTACACTGTACCTGCTCCCTGTTCCCCTGTACGTGCTCCGTGTTCCCCTGTACGTGCTCCTTGTTCCCTGTACCCGCTCCCTGTTCCCCTCTACGTGCTCCGTGTTCCCCTGTACTCGCTCCGTGTTCTCCAGTACCGGCTCTGTGTTCCCCTGTACCAGCTCTGTGTTCCCCTGTTCCCGCTCCGTGTTCCCCTGTACCCACTCCGTGTTCCCCTGTACCCACTGCCTATTCCACTGTACCCGCTGCCTGTTCCCCTGTACCAGCTCCCTGTTCCCCAGTAAACGCACAGTGTTACCCTGTACCCGCTCCGTGTTCCCCTGTTCCCGCTCCGTGTTCCCCTGCACATGCTCCGTATTCCCCTGTTCCCCTGTACCAGCTCCGTGTTCCCCCATGTCCACTCCGTGTTACACTGTACCTGCTCCCTGTTCCCCTGTACGTGCTCCGTGTTCCCCTGTACGTGCTCCTTGTTCCCCTGTACCCGCTCCCTGTTCCCCTCTACGTGCTCTGTGTTCCCCTGTACTCGCTCCGTGTTCCCCAGTACCGGCTCTGTGTTCCCCTGTACCAGCTCTGTGTTCCCCTGTTCCCGCTCCATGTTCCCCTGTACCCACTCCGTGTTCCCCTGTACCCGCTGCCTATTCCACTGTACCCGCTGCCTGTTCCCCTGTACCAGCTCCCTGTTCCCCAGTAAACGCTCAGTGTTACCCTGTACCCGCTCCGTGTTCCCCTGTTCCCGCTCCGTGTTCCCCTGTACATGCTCCGTATTCCCCTGTTCCCACTCCCTGTTCCCCTGTATGCGCTCCCTGTTCCCCTGTACGTGCTCCGTGTTCCCCTGTTCCCGCTCCCTGTTCCCCTGTACATGCTCCGTATTCCCCTGTACCCACTCCCTGTTACCCTGTACGTGCTCTGTGTTCCCCTGTACGTGCTCTGTGTTCCCCCGTACCCGCTACATGTTCCCTTGTACCAGCTACCTGTTCCACTGTACCAGCTCCGTATTCCTCCAAAACCCCTCCGTGTTACCCTGTACCTGGTCCGTGTTCCCCTGTACGTGCTCCGTGTTCCCATGTACCCGCTCCGTGTTCCACTGTACCCGCTGCCTATTCCACTGTACCCGTTGCCTGTTCCCCTGTACCAGCTCCCTGTTCCCCAGTAAACGCTCCGTGTTACCCTGTACCCGCTCCGTGTTCCCCTGTTCCCGATTTGTTTCCCCTGTTCCCGCTCCGTGTTCCCCTGTACCCGCTCCGTGTTACCCTGTATGCGCTCCCTGTTCCCCTGTACCCGCTCCATCTTCCCTTGTACCAGCTCCCTGTTCCCCTGTACCCGCTCCCTGTTCCCCCATGTCCCCTCCGTGTTACCCTGTAGCTGCTCCGTGTTCCCCTGTATGTGCTCCGTGTTCCCCTGTACCCGCTCCGTGTTCACCTGTACTCGTTCCATGTTCCCCCAGTACCCGCTCCGTGTTCCCCTGTACTCGCTCCGTGTTCTCCTGTACTCGCTCCGTGTTCTCCTGTACGTGCTCCGTGTTACCCTATACCCGTGCTCGTTCCGTACTCTCGCGTGTCCGTTCCGTGTTACCCGATACCCGCTCCCTGTTCCCCTGTACATGCTCCGCGTGCCCGTTCCGTGTTACCCTATATATGCTCCCTGTTCCCCAGTACATGCTCCGTGTTCCCCTGTTCCCGCTCCCTGTTCCCCTGTACCCGCTCCGTGTTCCCCTGTACCAGTTCCCTGTTCTCCTGTACCCGCTCCCTGTTCCCCTGTACCCGCTCCATGTTCCCTTGTACCAGCTCCCTGTTCCCCTGTACCAGCTCCGTGTTCCCCCATGTCCACTCCGTGTTACACTGTACCTGCTCCCTGTTCCCCTGTACGTGCTCCGTGTTCCCCTGTACGTGCTCCTTGTTCCCTGTACCCGCTCCCTGTTCCCCTCTACGTGCTCCGTGTTCCCCTGTACTCGCTCCGTGTTCTCCAGTACCGGCTCTGTGTTCCCCTGTACCAGCTCTGTGTTCCCCTGTTCCCGCTCCGTGTTCCCCTGTACCCACTCCGTGTTCCCCTGTACCCACTGCCTATTCCACTGTACCCGCTGCCTGTTCCCCTGTACCAGCTCCCTGTTCCCCAGTAAACGCACAGTGTTACCCTGTACCCGCTCCGTGTTCCCCTGTTCCCGCTCCGTGTTCCCCTGCACATGCTCCGTATTCCCCTGTTCCCCTGTACCAGCTCCGTGTTCCCCCATGTCCACTCCGTGTTACACTGTACCTGCTCCCTGTTCCCCTGTACGTGCTCCGTGTTCCCCTGTACGTGCTCCTTGTTCCCCTGTACCCGCTCCCTGTTCCCCTCTACGTGCTCTGTGTTCCCCTGTACTCGCTCCGTGTTCCCCAGTACCGGCTCTGTGTTCCCCTGTACCAGCTCTGTGTTCCCCTGTTCCCGCTCCATGTTCCCCTGTACCCACTCCGTGTTCCCCTGTACCCGCTGCCTATTCCACTGTACCCGCTGCCTGTTCCCCTGTACCAGCTCCCTGTTCCCCAGTAAACGCTCAGTGTTACCCTGTACCCGCTCCGTGTTCCCCTGTTCCCGCTCCGTGTTCCCCTGTACATGCTCCGTATTCCCCTGTTCCCACTCCCTGTTCCCCTGTATGCGCTCCCTGTTCCCCTGTACGTGCTCCGTGTTCCCCTGTTCCCGCTCCCTGTTCCCCTGTACATGCTCCGTATTCCCCTGTACCCACTCCCTGTTACCCTGTACGTGCTCTGTGTTCCCCTGTACGTGCTCTGTGTTCCCCCGTACCCGCTACATGTTCCCTTGTACCAGCTACCTGTTCCACTGTACCAGCTCCGTATTCCTCCAAAACCCCTCCGTGTTACCCTGTACCTGGTCCGTGTTCCCCTGTACGTGCTCCGTGTTCCCATGTACCCGCTCCGTGTTCCACTGTACCCGCTGCCTATTCCACTGTACCCGTTGCCTGTTCCCCTGTACCAGCTCCCTGTTCCCCAGTAAACGCTCCGTGTTACCCTGTACCCGCTCCGTGTTCCCCTGTTCCCGATTTGTTTCCCCTGTTCCCGCTCCGTGTTCCCCTGTACCCGCTCCGTGTTACCCTGTATGCGCTCCCTGTTCCCCTGTACCCGCTCCATCTTCCCTTGTACCAGCTCCCTGTTCCCCTGTACCCGCTCCCTGTTCCCCCATGTCCCCTCCGTGTTACCCTGTAGCTGCTCCGTGTTCCCCTGTATGTGCTCCGTGTTCCCCTGTACCCGCTCCGTGTTCACCTGTACTCGTTCCATGTTCCCCCAGTACCCGCTCCGTGTTCCCCTGTACTCGCTCCGTGTTCTCCTGTACTCGCTCCGTGTTCTCCTGTACGTGCTCCGTGTTACCCTATACCCGTGCTCGTTCCGTACTCTCGCGTGTCCGTTCCGTGTTACCCGATACCCGCTCCCTGTTCCCCTGTACATGCTCCGCGTGCCCGTTCCGTGTTACCCTATACATGCTCCCTGTTCCCCAGTACATGCTCCGTGTTCCCCTGTTCCCGCTCCCTGTTCCCCTGTACCCGCTCCGTGTTCCCCTGTACCAGTTCCCTGTTCTCCTGTACCCGCTCACTGTTCCCCTGTACCCGCTCCATGTTCCCTTGTACCAGCTCCCTGTTCCCCTGTACCAGCTCCGTGTTCCCCCATGTCCACTCCGTGTTACACTGTACCTGCTCCCTGTTCCCCTGTACGTGCTCCGTGTTCCCCTGTACGTGCTCCTTGTTCCCTGTACCCGCTCCCTGTTCCCCTCTACGTGCTCCGTGTTCCCCTGTACTCGCTCCGTGTTCCCCAGTACCGGCTCTGTGTTCCCCTGTACCAGCTCTGTGTTCCCCTGTTCCCGCTCCGTGTTCCCCTGTACCCACTCCGTGTTCCCCTGTACCCGCTGCCTATTCCACTGTACCCGCTGCCTGTTCCCCTGTACCAGCTCCCTGTTCCCCAGTAAACGCACAGTGTTACCCTGTACCCGCTCCGTGTTCCCCTGTTCCCGCTCCGTGTTCCCCTGCACATGCTCCGTATTCCCCTGTTCCCCTGTACCAGCTCCGTGTTCCCCCATGTCCACTCCGTGTTACACTGTACCTGCTCCCTGTTCCCCTGTACGTGCTCCGTGTTCCCCTGTACGTGCTCCTTGTTCCCCTGTACCCGCTCCCTGTTCCCCTCTACGTGCTCTGTGTTCCCCTGTACTCGCTCCGTGTTCCCCAGTACCGGCTCTGTGTTCCCCTGTACCAGCTCTGTGTTCCCCTGTTCCCGCTCCATGTTCCCCTGTACCCACTCCGTGTTCCCCTGTACCCGCTGCCTATTCCACTGTACCCGCTGCCTGTTCCCCTGTACCAGCTCCCTGTTCCCCAGTAAACGCTCAGTGTTACCCTGTACCCGCTCCGTGTTCCCCTGTTCCCGCTCCGTGTTCCCCTGTACATGCTCCGTATTCCCCTGTTCCCACTCCCTGTTCCCCTGTATGCGCTCCCTGTTCCCCTGTACGTGCTCCGTGTTCCCCTGTTCCCGCTCCCTGTTCCCCTGTACATGCTCCGTATTCCCCTGTACCCACTCCCTGTTACCCTGTACGTGCTCTGTGTTCCCCTGTACGTGCTCTGTGTTCCCCCGTACCCGCTACATGTTCCCTTGTACCAGCTACCTGTTCCACTGTACCAGCTCCGTATTCCTCCAAAACCCCTCCGTGTTACCCTGTACCTGGTCCGTGTTCCCCTGTACGTGCTCCGTGTTCCCATGTACCCGCTCCGTGTTCCACTGTACCCGCTGCCTATTCCACTGTACCCGTTGCCTGTTCCCCTGTACCAGCTCCCTGTTCCCCAGTAAACGCTCCGTGTTACCCTGTACCCGCTCCGTGTTCCCCTGTTCCCGATTTGTTTCCCCTGTTCCCGCTCCGTGTTCCCCTGTACCCGCTCCGTGTTACCCTGTATGCGCTCCCTGTTCCCCTGTACCCGCTCCATCTTCCCTTGTACCAGCTCCCTGTTCCCCTGTACCCGCTCCCTGTTCCCCCATGTCCCCTCCGTGTTACCCTGTAGCTGCTCCGTGTTCCCCTGTATGTGCTCCGTGTTCCCCTGTACCCGCTCCGTGTTCACCTGTACTCGTTCCATGTTCCCCCAGTACCCGCTCCGTGTTCCCCTGTACTCGCTCCGTGTTCTCCTGTACTCGCTCCGTGTTCTCCTGTACGTGCTCCGTGTTACCCTATACCCGTGCTCGTTCCGTACTCTCGCGTGTCCGTTCCGTGTTACCCGATACCCGCTCCCTGTTCCCCTGTACATGCTCCGCGTGCCCGTTCCGTGTTACCCTATACATGCTCCCTGTTCCCCAGTACATGCTCCGTGTTCCCCTGTTCCCGCTCCCTGTTCCCCTGTACCCGCTCCGTGTTCCCCTGTACCAGTTCCCTGTTCTCCTGTACCCGCTCACTGTTCCCCTGTACCCGCTCCATGTTCCCTTGTACCAGCTCCCTGTTCCCCTGTACCAGCTCCGTGTTCCCCCATGTCCACTCCGTGTTACACTGTACCTGCTCCCTGTTCCCCTGTACGTGCTCCGTGTTCCCCTGTACGTGCTCCTTGTTCCCTGTACCCGCTCCCTGTTCCCCTCTACGTGCTCCGTGTTCCCCTGTACTCGCTCCGTGTTCCCCAGTACCGGCTCTGTGTTCCCCTGTACCAGCTCTGTGTTCCCCTGTTCCCGCTCCGTGTTCCCCTGTACCCACTCCGTGTTCCCCTGTACCCGCTGCCTATTCCACTGTACCCGCTGCCTGTTCCCCTGTACCAGCTCCCTGTTCCCCAGTAAACGCACAGTGTTACCCTGTACCCGCTCCGTGTTCCCCTGTTCCCGCTCCGTGTTCCCCTGCACATGCTCCGTATTCCCCTGTTCCCCTGTACCAGCTCCGTGTTCCCCCATGTCCACTCCGTGTTACACTGTACCTGCTCCCTGTTCCCCTGTACGTGCTCCGTGTTCCCCTGTACGTGCTCCTTGTTCCCCTGTACCCGCTCCCTGTTCCCCTCTACGTGCTCTGTGTTCCCCTGTACTCGCTCCGTGTTCCCCAGTACCGGCTCTGTGTTCCCCTGTACCAGCTCTGTGTTCCCCTGTTCCCGCTCCATGTTCCCCTGTACCCACTCCGTGTTCCCCTGTACCCGCTGCCTATTCCACTGTACCCGCTGCCTGTTCCCCTGTACCAGCTCCCTGTTCCCCAGTAAACGCTCAGTGTTACCCTGTACCCGCTCCGTGTTCCCCTGTTCCCGCTCCGTGTTCCCCTGTACATGCTCCGTATTCCCCTGTTCCCACTCCCTGTTCCCCTGTATGCGCTCCCTGTTCCCCTGTACGTGCTCCGTGTTCCCCTGTTCCCGCTCCCTGTTCCCCTGTACATGCTCCGTATTCCCCTGTACCCACTCCCTGTTACCCTGTACGTGCTCTGTGTTCCCCTGTACGTGCTCTGTGTTCCCCCGTACCCGCTACATGTTCCCTTGTACCAGCTACCTGTTCCACTGTACCAGCTCCGTATTCCTCCAAAACCCCTCCGTGTTACCCTGTACCTGGTCCGTGTTCCCCTGTACGTGCTCCGTGTTCCCATGTACCCGCTCCGTGTTCCACTGTACCCGCTGCCTATTCCACTGTACCCGTTGCCTGTTCCCCTGTACCAGCTCCCTGTTCCCCAGTAAACGCTCCGTGTTACCCTGTACCCGCTCCGTGTTCCCCTGTTCCCGATTTGTTTCCCCTGTTCCCGCTCCGTGTTCCCCTGTACCCGCTCCGTGTTACCCTGTACCCGCTCCCTCTTCCCCTGTACGTGCTCCGTGTTCTCCTGTATGTGCTCCGTGTTACCCTATACCCGTGCTCGTTCCATACTCCCGCGTGCCCGTTCCGTGTTCCCCTGTACCCGCTCCCTGTTCCCCTGTACATGCTCCGCGTGCCCGTTCCGTGTTACCCTATACATGCTCCCTGTTCCCCAGTACATGCTCCGTGTTCCATTGTACCCGCTGCCTGTTCCCCTGTACCCGCTCCGTGTTCCCCTGTACCAGTTCCCTGTTCCCCTGAACCTGCTCCCTGTTCCCTTGTAGCCGCTCCATGTTCCCTTGTACCAGCTCCCTGTTCCCTTGTATCAGCTCCGTGTTCCCCCATGTCCACTCCGTGTTACACTGTACCCGCTCCCTGTTCCCCTGTACGTGCTCCGTGTTCCCCTGTACGTGCTCCGTGTTCCCCCGTACCCGCTCCCTGTTCCCCAGAACGTGCTCTGTGTTCCCCTGTACCCGCTCCCTGTTCCCCTGTACATGCTCCGTATTCCCCTGTACCCACTCCCTGTTCCCCTGTATGCGCTCCCTGTTCCCCTGTACCTGCTCCGTGTTACTCTGTACCCGCTCCGTGTTAGCCTGTACCCACTCCGTGTTCCCCTGTTCCCGCTCCTTTTTCCCGTGTTCCCCAGTTCCGTGTTCCTCCTGCTCCGTGTTCCCCTGTACACGCTCCCTATACACATTTGCACGCTCCCTTTTGCCAATACATGCTGCTTGTTCGCCTGTTCCATGTTCCCCGCTCCGTGTTCCTCTGCACCCCACTCCGTGTTCCCCTGTACATGCTCCCTGTTCCCCTGTTCCCGGTCCGTGTTCCCCTCTACCTGCTCCGTGTTCCACTGTACCAGCTCCGTGTTCCCCCATGTCCACTCCGTGTTACCCTGTACCCGCTCCCTGTTCCCCTGTACGTGCTCCGTATTCCCCTGTACGTGCTCCGTGTTCCCCTGTACCCGCTCCCTGTTCCCCTGTACGTGCTCTGTGTTCCCCTGTACGTGCTCTGTGTTTCCCCCGTACCTGCTCCGTGTTCCCCTGTACCCGCTCCGTGTTCCCATGTACCCGCTCCCTGTTCCCCTGTACATGCTCCGTATTGCCCTGTACCCGCTCCCTGTTACCCTGTATGCGCTCCCTGTTCCCCTGTACCTGCTCCGTGTTCCCCTGTACCCGCTCCCTGTTCCCCTGTACGTGCTCTGTGTTCCCCTGTACGTGCTCCGTGTTACCCTATACCCATGCTCGTTCCATACTCCTGCGTGCCCGTTCCGTGTTACCCTATACCCGCTCCCTGTTCCCCTGTACATGCTCCGCGTGCCCGTTCCGTGTTACCCTATACATGCTCCCTGTTCCCCAGTACATGCTCCGTGTTCCCCTGTACCCGCTGCCTGCTCCCCTGTACCCGCTCCGTGTTCCCCTGTACCAGTTCCCTGTTCCCCTGAACCTGCTCCCTGTTCCCTTGTAGCCGCTCCATGTTCCCTTGTACCAGCTCCCTGTTCCCTTGTACCAGCTCCGTGTTCTCCCATGTCCACTCCGTGTTACACTGTACCCGCTCCCTGTTCCCCTGTACGTGCTCCGTGTTCCCCTGTACATGCTCCGTGTTCCCCCGTACCCGCTCCCTGTTCCCCAGTACGTGCTCTGTGTTCCCCTGTACTCGCTCCGTGTTCCCCAGTACCGGCTCCACATTCCCCTGTACCCGCTCTGTGTTCCCCTGTACCCGCTCCCTGTTCCCCTGTACATGCTCCGTATTCCCCTGTACCCGCTCCCTGTTCCCCTGTATGCGCTCCCTGTTCCCCTGTACCTGCTCCGTGTTACTCTGTACCCGCTCCGTGTTAGCCTGTACCCGCTCCGTGTTCCCCTGTTCCCGCTCCTTTTTCCCGTGTTCCCCAGTTCCGTGTTCCTCCTGCTCCATGTTCCCCTGTACACGCTCCCTATACACATTTGCACGCTCCCTTTTGCCAATACATGCTGCTGGTTCGCCTGTTCCATGTTCCCCGCTCCGTGTTCCTCTGCACCCCACTCCGTGTTCCCCTGTACATGCTCCCTGTTCCCCTGTTCCCGGTCTGTGTTCCCCTCTACCTGCTCCGTGTTCCACTGTTCCAGCTCCGTGTTCCCCCATGTCCACTCCGTGTTACCCTGTACCCGCTCCCTGTTCCCCTGTACGTGCTCCGTGTTCCCCTGTACGTGCTCCGTATTCCCCTGTACCCGCTCCCTGTTCCCCTGTACGTGCTCTGTGTTCCCCTGTACGTGCTCTGTGTTCCCCCGTACCTGCTCCGTGTTCCCCTGTACCCGCTCCGTGTTCCCATGTACCCGCTCCCTGTTCCCCTGTACATGCTCCGTATTGCCCTGTACCCGCTCCCTGTTACCCTGTATGCGCTCCCTGTTCCCCTGTACCCGCTCCATCTTCCCTTGTACCAGCTCCCTGTTCCCCTGTACCAGCTCCCAGTTCCCCCATGTCCCCTCCGTGTTACCCTGCAGCTGCTCCGTGTTCCCCTGTATGTGCTCCGTGTTCCCCTGTACCCGCTCCGTGTTCACCTGTACTCGTTCCGTGTTCCCCAGTACCCGCTCCGTGTTCCCCTGTACTCGCTCCGTGTTCCGCTGTACTCGCTCCGTGTTCTCCTGTACGTGCTCCGTGTTACCCTATACCCGTGCTCGTTCTGTACTCTCGCGTGTCCGTTCCGTGTTACCCTATACCCGCTCCCTGTTCCCCTGTACATGCTCCGCGTGCCCGTTCCGTGTTACCCTATACATGCTCCCTGTTCCCCAGTACATGCTCCGTGTTCCCCTGTTCCCGCTCCCTGTTCCCCTCTACCCACTCCGTGTTCCCCTGTACCCGCTGCCTGTTCCCCTGTACCCACTCCGTGTTCCCCTGTACCAGTTCCCTGTTCCCCTGTACCCGCTCTCTGTTCCCCTGTACCCGCTCCATGTTCCCTTGTACCAGCTCCCTGTTCCCCTGTACCAGCTCCGTGTTCCCCCATGTCCACTCCGTGTTACCCTGTACCCGCTCCCTGTTCCCCTGTACGTGCTCCGTGTTCCCCTCTACGTGCTCCGTGTTCCCCTGTACCCGCTCCCTGTTCCCCTGTACGTGCTCTGTGTTCCCCTATACTCGTTCCGTGTTCCCCAGTACCGGCTCCATGTTCCCCTGTACCCGCTCCGTGTTCCCCTGTACCCGCTCCCTGTTCCCCTGTACATGCTCCGTATTCCCCTGTACCCACTCCCTGTTCCCCTGTATGCGCTCCCTGTTCCCCTGTACCTGCTCCGTGTTACTCTGTACCCGCTCCGTGTTAGCCTGTACCCGCTCCGTGTTCCCCTGTTCCCGCTCCTTTTTCCCGTGTTCCCCAGTTCCGTGTTCCTCCTGCTCCGTGTTCCCCTGTACACGCTCCCTATACACATTTGCACGCTCCCTTTTGCCAATACATGCTGCTTGTTCGCCTGTTCCATGTTCCCTTCTCCGTGTTCCTCTGCACCCCACTCCGTGTTCCCCTGTACATGCTCCCTGTTACCCTGTTCCCGGTCCGTGTTCCCCTCTACCTGCTCCGTGTTCCACTGTACCAGCTCCGTGTTCCCCCATGTCCACTCCGTGTTACCCTGTACCCGCTCCCTGTTCCCCTGTACGTGCTCCGTGTTCCCCTGTACGTGCTCCGTGTTCCCCTGTACGTGCTCTGTGTTCCCCTGTACGTGCTCCGTGTTCCCCTGTACCCGCTCCGTGTTCCCCTGTACCCGCTCCGTGTTCACCTGTACTCGTTCCGTGTTCCCCGCTCCGTGTTTCTCTGCACCCCACTCCGTGTTCCCATGTACCTGTTCCCCTGTACATGCTCCGTATTGCCCTGTACCCGCTCCCTGTTACCCTGTATGCGCTCCCTGTTCCCCTGTACCCGCTCCATCTTCCCTTGTACCAGCTCCCTGTTCCCCTGTACCAGCTCCCAGTTCCCCCATGTCCCCTCCGTGTTACCCTGTAGCTGCTCCGTGTTCCCCTGTATGTGCTCCGTGTTCCCCTGTACCCGCTCCGTGTTCCCCTGTACCCGCTCCGTGTTCACCTGTACTCGTTCCGTGTTCCCCGCTCCGTGTTTCTCTGCACCCCACTCCGTGTTCCCCTGTACACGCTCCCTGTTCCCCTGTTCCCGGTCCGTGTTCCCCTCTACCTGCTCCGTGTTCCCCTGTACCTGTTCCCTGTTCTCCTGTACCCGCTCCCTGTTTCACTGTACCAGCTCTGTGTTCCCCCATGTCCACTCCGTGTTACCCTGTACCCGCTCCCTGTTACCCTGTATGCGCTCCCTGTTCCCCTGTACCCGCTCCATCTTCCCTTGTACCAGCTCCCTGTTCCCCTGTACCCGCTCCCTGTTCCCCCATGTCCCCTCCGTGTTACCCAGTAGCTGCTCCGTGTTCCCCTGTATTTGCTCCATGTTCCCCTGTACCCGCTCCGTGTTCACCTGTACTCGTTCCGTGTTCCCCCAGTACCCGCTCCGTGTTCCCCTGTACTCGCTCCGTGTTCTCCTGTACTCGCTCCGTGTTCTCCTGTACGTGCTCCGTGTTACCCTATACCCATGCTCGTTCCGTACTCTCGCGTGTCCGTTCCGTGTTACCCTATACCCGCTCCCTGTTCCCCTGTACATGCTCCGCGTGCCCGTTCCGTGTTACCCTATACATGCTCCCTGTTCCCCAGTACATGCTCCGTGTTCCCCTGTTCCCGCTCCCTGTTCCCCTGTACCCGCTCCGTGTTCCCCTGTACCAGTTCCCTGTTCTCCTGTA
The DNA here is from genome assembly GCF_044704955.1 of Pristiophorus japonicus. Lineage (NCBI taxonomy): Eukaryota > Metazoa > Chordata > Chondrichthyes > Pristiophoridae > Pristiophorus > Pristiophorus japonicus. Next base: position 172,601,472 of record NC_091980.1, on the reverse strand, counting down.
CCCGCTCCCTGTTCCCCTGTACCCACTCCCTGTTTCCCTGTACCCGCTCCCTGTTCCCCTCTACCAGCTCCATGTTCCCCTGTACCTGATCCATGTTCCCCCGTACCCGCTCCGTGCTCCCCTGTACCCGTTCCATGTTCCCCCTATCCGCTTTGTGTTCCCGCTCCCTGTTCCCCTGTATCCGCTCCCTGTTCCCTTGTACGTGCTCCGTGTTCCCCTGTACGTGCTCCGTGTTCCCCTGCACCCGCACCGTGTTACCACGTACCCGCTCCGTGCTATCCCGTACCCGCTCCGTGCTTCCCCATACCTGTTCCGTGTTTCCGCTCCCTGTTCCCCTGTCCCCCCTCCCTGTTCCCCTGTACTCGCTCCCTGTTCCCCTGTACTCGCTCCCTGTTCCCCTGTACTCGCTCCCTGTTCCCCTGTACTCGCTCCCTGTTCCCCTGTACTCGCTCCCTGTTCCCCTGAACCCCCTCCCTGTTCTCTGTACCAGCTCCGTGTTCCCCTGTAACCGCTCCCGGTTCCCCTGTACCCGCTCCCTGTTCCCCTGTACCCGCTCCCTGTTCCCCTGTACCCGCTCCCTGTTCTCCTGTATGTGCTCTGTGTTCCCCTGTACGTGCTCTGTGTTCCCCCGTACCCGCTCCGTGTTCCCATGTACCCGCTCCCTGTTCCCCTGTACATGCTCCGTATTGCCCTGTACCCGCTCCCTGTTACCCTGTATGCGCTCCCTGTTCCCCTGTACCCGCTCCATCTTCCCTTGTACCAGCTCCCTGTTCCCCTGTACCAGCTCCGTGTTCCCCCATGTCCCCTCCGTGTTACCCTGTAGCTGCTCCGTGTTGCCCTGTATGTGCTCCGTGTTCCCCTGTACCCGCTCCGTGTTCACCTGTACTCGTTCCATGTTCCCCCAGTACCCGCTCCGTGTTCCCCTGTACTCGCTCCGTGTTCTCCTGTACTCGCTCCGTGTTCTCCTGTACGTGCTCCGTGTTACCCTATACCCGTGCTCGTTCCGTACTCTCGCGTGTCCGTTCCGTGTTACCCGATACCCGCTCCCTGTTCCCCTGTACATGCTCCGCGTGCCCGTTCCGTGTTACCCTATACATGCTCCCTGTTCCCCAGTACATGCTCCGTGTTCCCCTGTTCCCGCTCCCTGTTCCCCTGTACCCGCTCCGTGTTCCCCTGTACCAGTTCCCTGTTCTCCTGTACCCGCTCCCTGTTCCCCTGTACCCGCTCCATGTTCCCTTGTACCAGCTCCCTGTTTCCCTGTACCAGCTCCGTGTTCCCCCATGTCCACTCCGTGTTACACTGTACCTGCTCCCTGTTCCCCTGTACGTGCTCCGTGTTCCCCTATACGTGCTCCTTGTTCCCTGTATCCGCTCCCTGTTCCCCTCTACGTGCTCCGTGTTCCCCTGTACTCGCTCCGTGTTCCCCAGTACCGGCTCTGTGTTCCCCTGTACCAGCTCTGTGTTCCCCTGTTCCCGCTCCGTGTTCCCCTGTACCCACTCCGTGTTCCCCTGTACCCGCTGCCTATTCCACTGTACCCGCTGCCTGTTCCCCTGTACCAGCTCCCTGTTCCCCAGTAAACGCACAGTGTTACCCTGTACCCGCTCCGTGTTCCCCTGTTCCCGCTCCGTGTTCCCCTGCACATGCTCCGTATTCCCCTGTTCCCCTGTACCAGCTCCGTGTTCCCCCATGTCCACTCCGTGTTACACTGTACCTGCTCCCTGTTCCCCTGTACGTGCTCCGTATTCCCCTGTACGTGCTCCTTGTTCCCCTGTACCCGCTCCCTGTTCCCCTCTACGTGCTCTGTGTTCCCCTGTACTCGCTCCGTGTTCCCCAGTACCGGCTCTGTGTTCCCCAGTACCGGCTCTGTGTTCCCCTGTACCAGCTCTGTGTTCCCCTGTTCCCGCTCCATGTTCCCCTGTACCCACTCCGTGTTCCCCTGTACCCGCTGCCTATTCCACTGTACCCGCTGCCTGTTCCCCTGTACCAGCTCCCTGTTCCCCAGTAAACGCTCAGTGTTACCCTGTACCCGCTCCGTGTTCCCCTGTTCCCGCTCCGTGTTCCACTGTACATGCTCCGTATTCCCCTGTTCCCACTCCCTGTTCCCCTGTATGCGCTCCCTGTTCCCCTGTACGTGCTCCGTGTTCCCCTGTTCCCGCTCCCTGTTCCCCTGTACATGCTCCGTATTCCCCTGTACCCACTCCCTGTTACCCTGTACGTGCTCTGTGTTCCCCTGTACGTGCTCTGTGTTCCCCCGTACCCGCTACATGTTCCCTTGTACCAGCTACCTGTTCCACTGTACCAGCTCCGTATTCCTCCAAAACCCCTCCGTGTTACCCTGTACCTGGTCCGTGTTCCCCTGTACGTGCTCCGTGTTCCCATGTACCCGCTCCGTGTTCCACTGTACCCGCTGCCTATTCCACTGTACCCGTTGCCTGTTCCCCTGTACCAGCTCCCTGTTCCCCAGTAAACGCTCCGTGTTACCCTGTACCCGCTCCGTGTTCCCCTGTTCCCGATTTGTTTCCCCTGTTCCCGCTCCGTGTTCCCCTGTACCCGCTCCGTGTTACCCTGTACCCGCTCCCTCTTCCCCTGTACGTGCTCCGTGTTCTCCTGTATGTGCTCCGTGTTACCCTATACCCGTGCTCGTTCCATACTCCCGCGTGCCCGTTCCGTGTTACCCTATACCCGCTCCCTGTTCCCCTGTACATGCTCCGCGTGCCCGTTCCGTGTTACCCTATACATGCTCCCTGTTCCCCAGTACATGCTCCCTGTTCCCCTGTACATGCTCCGTATTGCCCTGTACCCGCTCCCTGTTACCCTGTATGCGCTCCCTGTTCCCCTGTACCTGCTCCGTGTTCCCCTGTACCCGCTCCCTGTTCCCCTGTACGTGCTCTGTGTTACCCTGTACGTGCTCCGTGTTACCCTATACCCATGCTCGTTCCATACTCCCGCGTGCCCGTTCCGTGTTACCCTATACCCGCTCCCTGTTCCCCTGTACATGCTCCGCGTGCCCGTTCCGTGTTACCCTATACATGCTCCCTGTTCCCCAGTACATGCTCCGTGTTCCCCTGTACCCGCTGCCTGTTCCCCTGTACCCGCTCCGTGTTCCCCTGTACCAGTTCCCTGTTCCCCTGAACCTGCTCCCTGTTCCCTTGTAGCCGCTCCATGTTCCCTTGTACCAGCTCCCTGTTCCCTTGTACCAGCTCCGTGTTCTCCCATGTCCACTCCGTGTTCCCCCGTACCCGCTCCCTGTTCCCCAGTACGTGCTCTGTGTTCCCCTGTACTCGCTCCGTGTTCCCCAGTACCGGCTCCACATTCCCCTGTACCCGCTCTGTGTTCCCCTGTACCCGCTCCCTGTTCCCCTGTACATGCTCCGTATTCCCCTGTACCCGCTCCCTGTTCCCCTGTATGCGCTCCCTGTTCCCCTGTACATGCTCCGTATTCCCCTGTACCCGCTCCCTGTTCCCCTGTATGCGCTCCCTGTTCCCCTGTACCTGCTCCGTGTTACTCTGTACCCGCTCCGTGTTAGCCTGTACCCGCTCCGTGTTCCCCTGTTCCCGCTCCTTTTTCCCGTGTTCCCCAGTTCCGTGTTCCTCCTGCTCCGTGTTCCCCTGTACACGCTCCCTATACACATTTGCACGCTCCCTTTTGCCAATACATGCTGCTTGTTCGCCTGTTCCATGTTCCCCGCTCCGTGTTCCTCTGCACCCCACTCCGTGTTCCCCTGTACATGCTCCCTGTTCCCCTGTTCCCGGTCTGTGTTCCCCTCTACCTGCTCCGTGTTCCACTGTTCCAGCTCCGTGTTCCCCCATGTCCACTCCGTGTTACCCTGTACCCGCTCCCTGTTCCCCTGTACGTGCTCCGTGTTCCCCTGTACGTGCTCCGTATTCCCCTGTACCCGCTCCCTGTTCCCCTGTACGTGCTCTGTGTTCCCCTGTACGTGCTCTGTGTTCCCCCGTACCTGCTCCGTGTTCCCCTGTACCCGCTCCGTGTTCCCATGTACCCGCTCCCTGTTCCCATGTACATGCTCCGTATTGCCCTGTACCCGCTCCCTGTTACCCTGTATGCGCTCCCTGTTCCCCTGTACCCGCTCCATCTTCCCTTGTACCAGCTCCCTGTTCCCCTGTACCAGCTCCCAGTTCCCCCATGTCCCCTCCGTGTTACCCTGCAGCTGCTCCGTGTTCCCCTGTATGTGCTCCGTGTTCCCCTGTACCCGCTCCGTGTTCACCTGTACTCGTTCCGTGTTCCCCAGTACCCGCTCCGTGTTCCCCTGTACTCGCTCCGTGTTCCGCTGTACTCGCTCCGTGTTCTCCTGTACGTGCTCCGTGTTACCCTATACCCGTGCTCGTTCTGTACTCTCGCGTGTCCGTTCCGTGTTACCCTATACCCGCTCCCTGTTCCCCTGTACATGCTCCGCGTGCCCGTTCCGTGTTACCCTATACATGCTCCCTGTTCCCCAGTACATGCTCCGTGTTCCCCTGTTCCCGCTCCCTGTTCCCCTCTACCCACTCCGTGTTCCCCTGTACCCGCTGCCTGTTCCCCTGTACCCACTCCGTGTTCCCCTGTACCAGTTCCCTGTTCCCCTGTACCCGCTCTCTGTTCCCCTGTACCCGCTCCATGTTCCCTTGTACCAGCTCCCTGTTCCCCTGTACCAGCTCCGTGTTCCCCCATGTCCACTCCGTGTTACCCTGTACCCGCTCCCTGTTCCCCTGTACGTGCTCCGTGTTCCCCTCTACGTGCTCCGTGTTCCCCTGTACCCGCTCCCTGTTCCCCTGTACGTGCTCTGTGTTCCCCTATACTCGTTCCGTGTTCCCCAGTACCGGCTCCATGTTCCCCTGTACCCGCTCCGTGTTCCCCTGTACCCGCTCCCTGTTCCCCTGTACATGCTCCGTATTCCCCTGTACCCACTCCCTGTTCCCCTGTATGCGCTCCCTGTTCCCCTGTACCTGCTCCGTGTTACTCTGTACCCGCTCCGTGTTAGCCTGTACCCGCTCCGTGTTCCCCTGTTCCCGCTCCTTTTTCCCGTGTTCCCCAGTTCCGTGTTCCTCCTGCTCCGTGTTCCCCTGTACACGCTCCCTATACACATTTGCACGCTCCCTTTTGCCAATACATGCTGCTTGTTCGCCTGTTCCATGTTCCCTTCTCCGTGTTCCTCTGCACCCCACTCCGTGTTCCCCTGTACATGCTCCCTGTTACCCTGTTCCCGGTCCGTGTTCCCCTCTACCTGCTCCGTGTTCCACTGTACCAGCTCCGTGTTCCCCCATGTCCACTCCGTGTTACCCTGTACCCGCTCCCTGTTCCCCTGTACGTGCTCCGTGTTCCCCTGTACGTGCTCCGTGTTCCCCTGTACGTGCTCTGTGTTCCCCTGTACGTGCTCCGTGTTCCCCTGTACCCGCTCCGTGTTCCCCTGTACCCGCTCCGTGTTCACCTGTACTCGTTCCGTGTTCCCCGCTCCGTGTTTCTCTGCACCCCACTCCGTGTTCCCATGTACCTGTTCCCCTGTACATGCTCCGTATTGCCCTGTACCCGCTCCCTGTTACCCTGTATGCGCTCCCTGTTCCCCTGTACCCGCTCCATCTTCCCTTGTACCAGCTCCCTGTTCCCCTGTACCAGCTCCCAGTTCCCCCATGTCCCCTCCGTGTTACCCTGTAGCTGCTCCGTGTTCCCCTGTATGTGCTCCGTGTTCCCCTGTACCCGCTCCGTGTTCCCCTGTACCCGCTCCGTGTTCACCTGTACTCGTTCCGTGTTCCCCGCTCCGTGTTTCTCTGCACCCCACTCCGTGTTCCCCTGTACACGCTCCCTGTTCCCCTGTTCCCGGTCCGTGTTCCCCTCTACCTGCTCCGTGTTCCCCTGTACCTGTTCCCTGTTCTCCTGTACCCGCTCCCTGTTTCACTGTACCAGCTCTGTGTTCCCCCATGTCCACTCCGTGTTACCCTGTACCTGCTCCCTGTTACCCTGTATGCGCTCCCTGTTCCCCTGTACCCGCTCCATCTTCCCTTGTACCAGCTCCCTGTTCCCCTGTACCCGCTCCCTGTTCCCCCATGTCCCCTCCGTGTTACCCAGTAGCTGCTCCGTGTTCCCCTGTATTTGCTCCATGTTCCCCTGTACCCGCTCCGTGTTCACCTGTACTCGTTCCGTGTTCCCCCAGTACCCGCTCCGTGTTCCCCTGTACTCGCTCCGTGTTCTCCTGTACTCGCTCCGTGTTCTCCTGTACGTGCTCCGTGTTACCCTATACCCGTGCTCGTTCCGTACTCTCGCGTGTCCGTTCCGTGTTACCCTATACCCGCTCCCTGTTCCCCTGTACATGCTCCGCGTGCCCGTTCCGTGTTACCCTATACATGCTCCCTGTTCCCCAGTACATGCTCCGTGTTCCCCTGTTCCCGCTCCCTGTTCCCCTGTACCCGCTCCGTGTTCCCCTGTACCAGTTCCCTGTTCTCCTGTACCCGCTCCCTGTTCCCCTGTACCCACTCCCTGTTTCCCTGTACCCGCTCCCTGTTCCCCTCTACCAGCTCCATGTTCCCCTGTACCTGATCCATGTTCCCCCGTACCCGCTCCGTGCTCCCCTGTACCCGTTCCATGTTCCCCCTATCCGCTTTGTGTTCCCGCTCCCTGTTCCCCTGTATCCGCTCCCTGTTCCCTTGTACGTGCTCTGTGTTCCCCTGTACGTGCTCCGTGTTCCCCTGCACCCGCACCGTGTTACCACGTACCCGCTCCGTGCTATCCCGTACCCGCTCCGTGCTTCCCCATACCTGTTCCGTGTTTCCGCTCCCTGTTCCCCTGTCCCCCCTCCCTGTTCCCCTGTACTCGCTCCCTGTTCCCCTGTACTCGCTCCCTGTTCCCCTGTACTCGCTCCCTGTTCCCCTGTACTCGCTCCCTGTTCCCCTGTACTCGCTCCCTGTTCCCCTGAACCCCCTCCCTGTTCTCTGTACCAGCTCCGTGTTCCCCTGTAACCGCTCCCGGTTCCCCTGTACCCGCTCCCTGTTCCCCTGTACCCGCTCCCTGTTCCCCTGTACCCGCTCCCTGTTCTCCTGTATGTGCTCTGTGTTCCCCTGTACGTGCTCTGTGTTCCCCCGTACCCGCTCCGTGTTCCCATGTACCCGCTCCCTGTTCCCCTGTACATGCTCCGTATTGCCCTGTACCCGCTCCCTGTTACCCTGTATGCGCTCCCTGTTCCCCTGTACCCGCTCCATCTTCCCTTGTACCAGCTCCCTGTTCCCCTGTACCAGCTCCGTGTTCCCCCATGTCCCCTCCGTGTTACCCTGTAGCTGCTCCGTGTTGCCCTGTATGTGCTCCGTGTTCCCCTGTACCCGCTCCGTGTTCACCTGTACTCGTTCCATGTTCCCCCAGTACCCGCTCCGTGTTCCCCTGTACTCGCTCCGTGTTCTCCTGTACTCGCTCCGTGTTCTCCTGTACGTGCTCCGTGTTACCCTATACCCGTGCTCGTTCCGTACTCTCGCGTGTCCGTTCCGTGTTACCCGATACCCGCTCCCTGTTCCCCTGTACATGCTCCGCGTGCCCGTTCCGTGTTACCCTATACATGCTCCCTGTTCCCCAGTACATGCTCCGTGTTCCCCTGTTCCCGCTCCCTGTTCCCCTGTACCCGCTCCGTGTTCCCCTGTACCAGTTCCCTGTTCTCCTGTACCCGCTCCCTGTTCCCCTGTACCCGCTCCATGTTCCCTTGTACCAGCTCCCTGTTTCCCTGTACCAGCTCCGTGTTCCCCCATGTCCACTCCGTGTTACACTGTACCTGCTCCCTGTTCCCCTGTACGTGCTCCGTGTTCCCCTGTACGTGCTCCTTGTTCCCTGTACCCGCTCCCTGTTCCCCTCTACGTGCTCCGTGTTCCCCTGTACTCGCTCCGTGTTCCCCAGTACCGGCTCTGTGTTCCCCTGTACCAGCTCTGTGTTCCCCTGTTCCCGCTCCGTGTTCCCCTGTACCCACTCCGTGTTCCCCTGTACCCGCTGCCTATTCCACTGTACCCGCTGCCTGTTCCCCTGTACCAGCTCCCTGTTCCCCAGTAAACGCACAGTGTTACCCTGTACCCGCTCCGTGTTCCCCTGTTCCCGCTCCGTGTTCCCCCGCACATGCTCCGTATTCCCCTGTTCCCCTGTACCAGCTCCGTGTTCCCCCATGTCCACTCCGTGTTACACTGTACCTGCTCCCTGTTCCCCTGTACGTGCTCCGTGTTCCCCTGTACGTGCTCCTTGTTCCCCTGTACCCGCTCCCTGTTCCCCTCTACGTGCTCTGTGTTCCCCTGTACTCGCTCCGTGTTCCCCAGTACCGGCTCTGTGTTCCCCTGTACCAGCTCTGTGTTCCCCTGTTCCCGCTCCATGTTCCCCTGTACCCACTCCGTGTTCCCCTGTACCCGCTGCCTATTCCACTGTACCCGCTGCCTGTTCCCCTGTACCAGCTCCCTGTTCCCCAGTAAACGCTCAGTGTTACCCTGTACCCGCTCCGTGTTCCCCTGTTCCCGCTCCGTGTTCCACTGTACATGCTCCGTATTCCCCTGTTCCCACTCCCTGTTCCCCTGTATGCGCTCCCTGTTCCCCTGTACGTGCTCCGTGTTCCCCTGTTCCCGCTCCCTGTTCCCCTGTACATGCTCCGTATTCCCCTGTACCCACTCCCTGTTACCCTGTACGTGCTCTGTGTTCCCCTGTACGTGCTCTGTGTTCCCCCGTACCCGCTACATGTTCCCTTGTACCAGCTACCTGTTCCACTGTACCAGCTCCGTATTCCTCCAAAACCCCTCCGTGTTACCCTGTACCTGGTCCGTGTTCCCCTGTACGTGCTCCGTGTTCCCATGTACCCGCTCCGTGTTCCACTGTACCCGCTGCCTATTCCACTGTACCCGTTGCCTGTTCCCCTGTACCAGCTCCCTGTTCCCCAGTAAACGCTCCGTGTTACCCTGTACCCGCTCCGTGTTCCCCTGTTCCCGATTTGTTTCCCCTGTTCCCGCTCCGTGTTCCCCTGTACCCGCTCCGTGTTACCCTGTACCCGCTCCCTCTTCCCCTGTACGTGCTCCGTGTTCTCCTGTATGTGCTCCGTGTTACCCTATACCCGTGCTCGTTCCATACTCCCGCGTGCCCGTTCCGTGTTACCCTATACCCGCTCCCTGTTCCCCTGTACATGCTCCGCGTGCCCGTTCCGTGTTACCCTATACATGCTCCCTGTTCCCCAGTACATGCTCCGTGTTCCCCTGTACCCGCTGCCTGTTCCCCTGTACCCGCTCCGTGTTCCCCTGTACCAGTTCCCTGTTCCCCTGAACCTGCTCCCTGTTCCCTTGTAGCCGCTCCATGTTCCCTTGTACCAGCTCCCTGTTCCCTTGTATCAGCTCCGTGTTCCCCCATGTCCACTCCGTGTTACACTGTACCCGCTCCCTGTTCCCCTGTACGTGCTCCGTGTTCCCCTGTACGTGCTCCGTGTTCCCCTGTACGTGCTCCGTGTTCCCCCGTACCCGCTCCCTTTTCCCCAGAACGTGCTCTGTGTTCCCCTGTACTCGCTCCGTGTTCCCCAGTACCGGCTCCACATTCCCCTGTACCCGCTCTGTGTTCCCCTGTACCCGCTCCCTGTTCCCCTGTACATGCTCCGTATTCCCCTGTACCCACTCCCTGTTCCCCTGTATGCGCTCCCTGTTCCCCTGTACCTGCTCCGTGTTACTCTGTACCCGCTCCGTGTTAGCCTGTACCCACTCCGTGTTCCCCTGTTCCCGCTCCTTTTTCCCGTGTTCCCCAGTTCCGTGTTCCTCCTGCTCCGTGTTCCCCTGTACACGCTCCTTATACACATTTGCACGCTCCCTTTTGCCAATACATGCTGCTTGTTCGCCTGTTCCATTTTCCCCGCTCCGTGTTCCTCTGCACCCCACTCCGTGTTCCCCTGTACATGCTCCCTGTTCCCCTGTTCCCGGTCCGTGTTCCCCTCTACCTGCTCCGTGTTCCACTGTACCAGCTCCGTGTTCCCCCATGTCCACTCCGTGTTACCCTGTACCCGCTCCCTGTTCCCCTGTACGTGCTCCGTATTCCCCTGTACGTGCTCCGTGTTCCCCTGTACCCGCTCCCTGTTCCCCTGTACGTGCTCTGTGTTCCCCTGTACGTGCTCTGTGTTCCCCTGTACCTGCTCCGTGTTCCCCTGTACCCGCTCCGTGTTCCCATGTACCCGCTCCCTGTTCCCCTGTACATGCTCCGTATTGCTCTGTACCCACTCCCTGTTACCCTGTATGCGCTCCCTGTTCCCCTGTACCCGCTCCATCTTCCCTTGTACCAGCTCCCTGTTCCCCTGTACCAGCTCCCAGTTCCCCCATGTCCCCTCCGTGTTACCCTGTAGCTGCTCCGTGTTCCCCTGTATGTGCTCCGTGTTCCCCTGTACCCGCTCCCTGTTCCCCTGTACGTGCTCCGTGTTCCCCTGTACGTGCTCCGTGTTCCCCTGTACCCGCTCCCTGTTCCCCTGTACGTGCTCTGTGTTCCCCTGTACGTGCTCCGTGTTACCCTATACCCATGCTCGTTCCATACTCCCGCGTGCCCGTTCCGTGTTACCCTATACCCGCTCCCTGTTCCCCTGTACATGCTCCGCGTGCCCGTTCCGTGTTACCCTATACATGCTCCCTGTTCCCCAGTACATGCTCCGTGTTCCCCTGTACCCGCTGCCTGTTCCCCTGTACCCGCTCCGTGTTCCCCTGTACCAGTTCCCTGTTCCCCTGTACCCGCTCCCTGTTCCCTTGTAGCCGCTCCATGTTCCCTTGTACCAGCTCCCTGTTCCCTTGTACCAGCTCCGTGTTCTCCCATGTCCACTCCGTGTTACACTGTACCCGCTCCCTGTTCCCCTGTACGTGCTCCGTGTTCCCCTGTACATGCTCCGTGTTCCCCCGTACCCGCTCCCTGTTCCCCAGTACGTGCTCTGTGTTCCCCTGTACTCGCTCCGTGTTCCCCAGTACCGGCTCCACATTCCCCTGTACCCGCTCTGTGTTCCCCTGTACCCGCTCCCTGTTCCCCTGTACATGCTCCGTATTCCCCTGTACCCACTCCCTGTTCCCCTGTATGCGCTCCCTGTTCCCCTGTACCTGCTCCGTGTTACTCTGTACCCGCTCCGTGTTAGCCTGTACCCGCTCCGTGTTCCCCTGTTCCCGCTCCTTTTTCCCGTGTTCCCCAGTTCCGTGTTCCTCCTGCTCCGTGTTCCCCTGTACACGCTCCCTATACACATTTGCACGCTCCCTTTTGCCAATACATGCTGCTTGTTCGCCTGTTCCATGTTCCCCGCTCCGTGTTCCTCTGCACCCCACTCCGTGTTCCCCTGTACATGCTCCCTGTTCCCGGTCCGTGTTCCCCTCTACCTGCTCCGTGTTCCACTGTTCCAGCTCCGTGTTCCCCCATGTCCACTCCGTGTTACCCTGTACCCGCTCCCTGTTCCCCTGTACGTGCTCCGTGTTCCCCTGTACGTGCTCCGTGTTCCCCTGTACCCGCTCCCTGTTCCCCTGTACGTGCTCTGTGTTCCCCTGTACGTGCTCTGTGTTCCCCCGTACCTGCTCCGTGTTCCCCTGTACCCGCTCCGTGTTCCCATGTACCCGCTCCCTGTTCCCCTGTACATGCTCCGTATTGCCCTGTACCCGCTCCCTGTTACCCTGTATGCGCTCCCTGTTCCCCTGTACCCGCTCCATCTTCCCTTGTACCAGCTCCCTGTTCCCCTGTACCAGCTCCCAGTTCCCCCATGTCCCCTCCGTGTTACCCTGTAGCTGCTCCGTGTTCCCCTGTATGTGCTCCGTGTTCCCCTGTACCCGCTCCGTGTTCACCTGTACTCGTTCCGTGTTCCCCAGTACCCGCTCCGTGTTCCCCTGTACTCGCTCCGTGTTCCCCTGTACTCGCTCCGTGTTCTCCTGTACGTGCTCCGTGTTACCCTATACCCGTGCTCGTTCCGTACTCTCGCGTGTCCGTTCCGTGTTACCCTATACCCGCTCCCTGTTCCCCAGTACATGCTCCGTGTTCCCCTGTTCCCGCTCCCTGTTCCCCTCTACCCACTCCGTGTTCCCCTGTACCCGCTGCCTGTTCCCCTGTACCCACTCCGTGTTCCCCTGTACCAGTTCCCTGTTCCCCTGTACCCGCTCTCTGTTCCCCTGTACCCGCTCCATGTTCCCTTGTACCAGCTCCCTGTTCCCCTGTACCAGCTCCGTGTTCCCCCATGTCCACTCCGTGTTACCCTGTACCCGCTCCCTGTTCCCCTGTACGTGCTCCGTGTTCCCCTCTACGTGCTCCGTGTTCCCCTGTACCCGCTCCCTGTTCCCCTGTACGTGCTCTGTGTTCCCCTATACTCGTTCCGTGTTCCCCAGTACCGGCTCCGTGTTCCCCTGTACCCGCTCCGTGTTCCCCTGTACCCGCTCCCTGTTCCCCTGTACATGCTCCGTATTACCCTGTACCCACTCCCTGTTCCCCTGTATGCGCTCCCTGTTCCCCTGTACCTGCTCCGTGTTACTCTGTACCCGCTCCGTGTTAGCCTGTACCCGCTCCGTGTTCCCCTGTTCCCGCTCCTTTTTCCCGTGTTCCCCAGTTCCGTGTTCCTCCTGCTCCGTGTTCCCCTGTACACGCTCCCTATACACATTTGCACGCTCCCTTTTGCCAATACATGCTGCTTGTTCGCCTGTTCCATGTTCCCTTCTCCGTGTTCCTCTGCACCCCACTCCGTGTTCCCCTGTACATGCTCCCTGTTACCCTGTTCCCGGTCCGTGTTCCCCTCTACCTGCTCCGTGTTCCACTGTACCAGCTCCGTGTTCCCCCATGTCCACTCCGTGTTCCGCTTTACCGGCTACCTGTTCCCCTGTACCCGCTCTGTGTTCCCCTGTACTGGCTACCTGTTCCCCTGTACCCGCTCTGTGTTCCCCTGGACCTGCCCACTGTTCCCCTTTACCCGCTCCCTGTTCCCGTTTACCCGCTCCGTGTGCCCCTGTCCCTGCTCCGCATTCTCCTGCAGCTGCTCTGGTTCCCCTTTACTCAATCTCTGTTCCCCTCTAACAGCTCCGTCTTCCCCTGTACCCACTCCCTGTTCCCCTGTACCCGCTCCATTTTCCCCTGTACCGCTCCCTGTTCCACTGTACACACTCCGTGTTCCCCTGTACCTGCTCCCTGTTCCCGCTCCCTGTTCCTCTGTACATGTTCCGTGTTTCGCTCTACACATTCGGTGTTCCACTGTGCACGCTCCATGGTCTGCTGTACCCGCTCCGTGTTCCGCTGCACCCGCTCCATGTTCCCCTTTACCCGTTCCGTGTGCCTCGTGCCTGCTCCGTATTACCCTGTACCCGCTCCGTGTTCCCCTGTACCCGCTCCCTGTTCCCGTGTAGCCGCTCCCTGTTCTCCTGTAGCTGCCCCCTGTATTCCTTTACCCGCTCCATGTTCCCCTGTACACACTCCGTGTTCCCCTGTACCCGCTCCCTGTTCCATGTACCTGCTCCCTCTTCCCCTGTACCTGCTCCCTGTTCCCGCTCCCTGTTCCTCTGTCCATGTTCCGTGTTCCCCTCTACCCATTCGGTGTTCCACTGTGCACGCTCCATGTTCTGCTGTACCCGCTCCGTGACCTCTGTACCCGCTCCATGTTCCCCTTTACCCGCTCCGTGTGCCTCGTACCTGCTCCCTATTACTCTGTACCCGATCCCTGTTCCCCTGTACCCGCTCCGTGTGCCCCTGTACCCGCTATGTGTTCCCCTGTACCCATTTCCGTGTTGCCCTGTACCCGTTCCGTGTTCCTCTGTACCTGTTCCGTTCCCCATGTACCCACTCCCTGTTCCCCTGCACCCACTCCCTGTTCCCCTGTACCCGCTCCCTGTTCCCCTGTACCCGCTCCGAGTTCCTCTGTACCCCCTTCGTGTTCCGCTGTAGCCGCTCCGTGTTCCGCTGTACCGGCTACCTGTTCCCCTGTACCCGCTCTGTGTTCCCCTGTACTGGCTACCTGTTCCCCTGCACCCGCTCTGTGTACCCCTGTACCGGCTACCTGTTCCCCTGTACCCACTCTGTGTTCCCCTGTACTGGCTACCTGTTCCCCTGTATCCACTCTGTGTTCCCCTGGACCTGCCCACTGTTCCCCTTTACCCGCTCCCTGTTCCCGTTTACCCGCTACGTGTGCCCCTGTCCCTGCTCCGCGTTCTCCTGCAGCTGCTCTGGTTCCCCTTTACTCAATCTCTGTTCCCCTCTAACCACTCCGTGTTCCCCTGTACGCACTCCCTGTTCACCTGTACCTGCTCCCTGTAGTCCTGTACCCGCTCCCTGTTCCATTGTAGCCGCTCCCTGTTCCCCTGTACCCGCACCATGTTCTGCTGTACCCGCTCCCTGTTCCACTGTACACACTCCGTGTTCCCCTGTAACTGCTCCCTGTTCCCGCACCCTGTTCCTCTATACATGCTCCGTGTTGCCCTCTACCCATTCGGTGTTCCACTGTGCACGCTCCATGTTCTGCTGCACCCGTTCCATGTTCCGCTGTACCCGCTCCATGTTCCCCTTTACCCGCTCCGTGTGCCTCGTACCTGCTCCCTATTACCCTGTACACGATTCCTGTTCCCCTGTACCCACTCCGTGTGCCCCTGTACCCGCTATGTGATCCCCTGTACCCATTTCCGTGTTGCCCTGTACCCGTTCCGTGTTCCTCTGTACCGGCTCTGTGTTCCCCTGTACTCGGTCCCTGTTCCACTGTAGCTGCACCGTGTTCCCGTGTAGCCGCTCCGTGCTCTCCTGTACCTGCTACCTGTTCCCCTGTACCTGCTCCCTGTTCCGCTGTACCCGCTCTGTGTTCCCCTGTACCTGCTCCCTGTTCCCCTCTACCCAATCCATGTGCCCCTGTTCCTTGTTCCCCCTGCTCCATGTTCTATTGTACCCGCTCCGTGATACCCTATACACGCTCTGTGTTCCCCTGCAGCCGCTCTCTGTTCCCCTGTACCCGCTCCGTCATTCCCTGTACCCACTCCGTGTTCCGCTTCCTCTGTACCCACTCACTGCTCACCTGTAGCTGCTCCCTGTACTCCTTTACCCACTCCGTGTGCCCCTGTACCCGCTCTTTGTTCCGCTTCCTCTGTACCCGCTCCGCCTTGCCCTGTACCTGTTCCGTTCCCCATGTACCCACTCCCTGTTCCCCTGCACCCACTCCCTGTTCCCCTGTACCCACTCCCTGTTCCCCTGTACCCGCTCCCTGTTCCCCTGTGCCCGCTCCGAGTTCCACTGTACCCCCTTCGTGTACCGTTGTAGCCGCTCCGTGTTCCGCTGTACCGGCTACCTGTTCCCCTGTACCCGCTCTGTGTTCCCCTGTACCGGCTACCTGTTCCCCTGCACCCACTCTGTGTTCCCCTGTACTGGCTACCTGTTCCCCTGTACCCACTCTGTGTTCCCCTGGACCTGCCCACTATTCCCCTTTACCCGCTCCCTGTTCCCGCTTACCCGCTCCGTGTGCCCCTGTCCCTGCTCCGCGTTCTCCTGCAGCTGCTCTGGTTCCCCTTTACTCAATCTCTGTTCCCCTCCAACCGCTCCGTGTTCCTCTGTACCCACTCCCTGTTCACCTGTACCTGCTCCCTGTTCCCTTGTACCCGCTCCCTGATCCCCTGTACCCGCTCCCTGATTCCCTGTACCCGCTCCCTGTTGCCCTGTACCCGCTCCCTCTTCCTCTGTGTCTGCTCCCTGTTCCCGCTCCCTGTTCCTCTGTGCATGCTCCGTGTTCCCCTCTACCCATTCGGTGTTCCACTGTGCACGCTCCATGTTCTGCTATACCCGCTCTATATTCCGCTGTACCGCTCCATGTTCCCCTTTACCTGCACCGTGTTCCCCTGTACCCGCTCCCTGTTCCCCTGTACCTTCTCCCTGTTCCCCTGTTCCTGCTCCCAGTACGCCTGCACCCGCTCCCTGTTCGCGTGTAGCCGCTCCCTGTTCTCCTGTAGCTGCTCCCTGTACTCCTTTACCTGCTCCATGTTCCCCTGTACACACTCCGTGTTCCCCTGTACCCGCTCCCTGTTCCCATGTACCTGCTCCCTCTTCCCCTGTAGCTGCTCCGTGTTCCCGCTCCCTGTTCCTCTGCACATGTTCCGTGTTTCCCTCTACCCATTCGGTGTTCCACTGTGCACGCTCCATGTTCCCCTTTACCCGCTCCGTGTGCCTCGTACCTGCTCCGTATTACTCTGTACCCGATCCCTGTTCCCCTCTACCCGCTCCGTGTGCCCCTGTACCCGCTCCGTGTTCCCCTGTAACCGCTATGTGTTCCCCTGTACCCATTTCCGTATTGCCCTGTACCCGCTCCGTGTTCCTCTGTACCCGCTCCGTGTTCACCTGTACTCGGTCCCTGTTCACCTGTAGCTGCACCGTGTTCCCGTGTAGCCGCTCCATGCTCTCCTGTACCCGCTACCTGTTCCCCTGTACCTGCTCCCTGTTCCGCTCTACCCGCTCTGTGTTCCGCTGTACACGCTCCCTGTTCCCCTGTTCCTTGTTCCCCCTGCTCCGTGTTCCATTATACCCGCTCCGTGATACCCTATACACGCTCTCTGTTCCCC